>NW_027192961.1:0-196000 GCF_949987515.2 Delphinus delphis | reverse complement strand
CAGATAAAGTTCCTTAAGCCAAATATGGAATAGACAAGAGCTACTCCTTGCTCAACGAAATGGACTCAACACCCCATATTAAACGCCTAAGAATGTACCTGACTAGTAAGTATCTTAAAACCTATGGATTGCTATGTCTCCGAAAGAGAATCAAGCATGTGTACAGGGGCATAAACGCAGCAGTGATAGGATTGGAGAGGTTCGTGAGCAAATGAAGACCCTTTGAAGTCATATTGCATGGTACCCATTCCACGGGTTTCAACTACCCAGGTTTTAGGTATTCTTCCTTCAGCTAAAACATGCATGTGGAACCTAGAGTATGATCAACCATGTGATCGGGAGACGTGTTCAAATATGTCCCAGTTTTCGTACCCTGGTACTCGGGTGCAACATTCCAGACGCTTTACTAACACTCTCCCCACGTGGAGAGTCAGCGCCTTTAACCTCCTGTTTGGCCCAGTTTGCAATTTCTGCGGAAGATGAACAGGAATAGCGAGAACCAATGAGAGACTAGCTGGAGGTGTCTGGACGGGCAAATTTAACTCTCATTTCCCACCAGGAAGAGGAAATAACCAAAGGCTCAGCGTGCCGTGCCGGATCCAGATTAGGGCCTGAAGCCATCCTGCGGTGTTGCGGCCAGCTCAAAAGAAAGCGAGTTGAAGAAAGGAGCTCAGGGGCACTGTAATTCACAAACCTGCAGAGTTATAAATGACAGCTATCGTCCAAAAATAGACTGAAGTAAGGCTGCCAAGAGGACTTGAAAGCGGGGCAGAATTGCAGGAAACCGATTTCAGGAGGTAGACTGGAATTGCATTGAAAGCATAGGAAAAGAGGCAGAACGTCCACAATGATGCACTTGGCCAAAAAGGGCGTATGCGTTTTTTCCTGAATATATTCAGGAAAAAACGCATACGCCCTTTTTGGCCAACCAAGCAAACTTGCAAAGGAAATGTGCACTACAATGAAGTCTCACTTCCCCCCGGTCAAAAGGGCCATCTGAAAAAAGTGTAAAATCCAGAAAGGCAGGACAGGCCATGGAGAACTGGGAGCCTTGTTATGCTGATGGGCGGGATGTAAATTGCCAACAGACACTCGGGAGAAGTGTATGGTGTTTCCTGAAACATCTAAAAAACAAAGCAACAGAGCCTAGGGCACTTCCACTTATGGTCCTATAGCTTAGGGAAATTAAAATCAAAAAGACACAGCCACCCCAAAGTTTGGGACGCCTCTGTTTACAAGAACCTCGTTTACCGTACAAGTTCAATATCACAGAAAGTGAAAAATGCATAAAGAACTTGTGGTACTTACGTACAATGCAGTATCACTCAGCAATGAAATCTATGTCATCAGGCCCGTAGCAGCATAATGAGTAGATTCAGGTACGATGATTCTAACTGAAATAAGTCACACAGAAAAAGAAACATCATAAGATATCACTAATACACGGAATGTAAACTTGGCTACACAGGAACTGCATTCCAAAACAGAACAGGGTCTCAAATTTAGAAAACCAACTTATGCTTGCTTAAGGGGAAAGGTGAGTTGGGGTGCTGCATAAAAGCAGAGATTGAAATGAGCACAGATAAAGTTCCTTAAGCCAAATATGGAATAGACAAGAGCTACTCCTTGCTCAACGAAATGGACTCAACACCGCATATTAAACGCCTAAGAATGTACCTGACTAGTAAGTATCTTAAAACCTATGGATTGCTATGTCTCCGAAAGAGAATCAAGCATGTGTACAGGGGCATAAACGCAGCAGTGATAGGATTGTAGATGTTCGGTGAGCAAATGAAGACCCTTTGAAGTCATATTGCATGGTACCCATTCCACGGGTTTCAACTACCCAGGTTTTAGGTATTCTTCCTTCAGCTAAAACATGCATGTGGAACCCAGAGTATGATCAACCATGTGATCGGGAGACGTGTTCAAATATGTCTCAGTTTTCGTACCCTGGTACTCGGGTGCAACATCCCAGACGCTTTACTAACACTCTCCCCACTTGGAGAGTCAGCGCCTTTAACCTCCTGTTTGACCCAGTTTGCAATTTCTGCGGAAGATGAACAGGAATAGCGAGAACCAATGAGAGACTAGCTGGAGGTGTCTGGACGGGCAAATTTAACTCTCATTTCCCACCAGGAAGAGGAATTAACAAAAGGCTCAGCATGCCGGGCCGGAACCAGATTAGGGCCCGAAGCCATCCTGCGGTGTTGCGGCCAGGTCACAAGAAAGCGAGTTGAAGAAAGGAGCTCAGGGGCACTGTAATTCACAAACCTGCAGAGTTATAAATGACAGCTATCGTCCAAAAATAGACTGAAGTAAGGCTGCCAAGAGGACTTGAAAGCGGGGCAGAATTGCAGGAAACCGATTTCAGGAGGTAGACTGGAATTGCATTGAAAGCATAGGAAAAGAGGCAGAACGTCCACAATGATGCACTTGGCCAAAAAGGGCGTATGCGTTTTTTCCTGAATATATTCAGGAAAAAACGCATACGCCCTTTTTGGCCAACCAAGCAAGCTTGCAAAGGAAATCTGCACTACAATGAAGTCTCACTTCCCTCTGGTCAAAAGGGCCATCTGAAAAAAGTGTAAAATCCAGAAAGGCAGGACAGGCCATGGAGAACTGGGAGCCTTGTTATGCTGATGGGCGGGATGTAAATTGCCAACAGACACTCGGGAGAAGTGTATGGTGTTTCCTGAAACATCTAAAAAACAAAGCAAGAGAGCCTAGGGCACTTCCACTTATGGTCCTATAGCTTAGGGAATTTAAAATCAAAAAGACACAGCCACCCCAAAGTTTCGAACGGCTCTGTTTACAAGAACCTCGTTTACAGTACAAGTTCAACATCGCAGAAAGTGAAAAATGGATAAAGAAGTTGTGGTATTTACTTACAAAACAATATCACTCAGCAATGAAATCTGTGTCATCAGGCCCTTAGCAGCACAATGAGTGGATTCAGGTATGATGATTCTAACTGAAATAAGTCACACAGAAAAAGAAACATCATAAGATATCAGTAATACACGGAATGTAAACTTGGCTACACAGGAACTGAATTACAGAACAGAACAGGGTCTCAAATTTAGAAAACCAACTTATGCTTGCTTAAGGGGAAAGGTGAGTTGGGGTGCTGCATAAAACCAGAGATTGAAATGAGCACAGATAAAGTTCCTTAAGCCAAATATGGAATAGACAACAGCTACTCCTTGCTCAAAGAAATGGACTCAACACCGCATATTAAACGCCTAAGAATGTACCTGACTAGTAAGTATCTTAAAACCTATGGATTGCTATGTCTCCGAAAGAGAATCAAGCATGTGTACAGGGGCATAAACGCAGCAGTGATAGGATTGGAGATGTTCGGTGAGCAAATGAAGACCCTTTGAAGTCATATTGCATGGTACCCATTCCACGGGTCTCAACTCTCCAGGGTTAAGGTATTCTTCCTTCAGCTAAACCATGCATGTGGAACCCAGAGTATGATCAACCATGTGAACGGGAGACGTGTTCAAATATGTCTCAGTTTTCCTACCCTGGTACTCGGGTGCAACATTCCAGACGCTTTACTAACACTCTCCCGACTTGGAGAGTCAGTCCCTTTAACCTCCTGTTTGGCCCAGTTTGCAATTTCTGTGGAAGATGAACAGGAATAGGGAGAACCAATGAGAGGCTAGCTGGAGGTGTCTGGACGGGCAAATTTAACTCTCATTTCCCACCAGGAAGAGGAATTAACCAAAGGCTCAGAATGCCGGGCCGGAACCAGATTAGGGCCTGAAGCCATCCTGCGGTGTTGCGGCCAGGTCACAAGAAAGCGAGTTGAAGAAAGGAGCTCAGGGGCACTGTAATTCACAAACCTGCAGAGTTATAAATGACAGCTATCGTCCAAAAATAGACTGAAGTAAGGCTGCCAAGAGGACTTGAAAGCGGGGCAGAATTGCAGGAAACCGATTTCAGGAGGTAGACTGGAATTGCATTGAAAGCATAGGAAAAGAGGCAGAACGTCCACAATGATGCACTTGGCCAAAAAGGGCGTATGCGTTTTTTCCTGAATATATTCAGGAAAAAACGCATACGCCCTTTTTGGCCAACCAAGCAAGCTTGCAAAGGAAATCTGCACTACAATGAAGTCTCACTTCCCCCCGGTCAAAAGGGCCATCTGAAAAAAGTGTAAAATCCAGAAAGGCAGGACAGGCCATGGAGAACTGGGAGCCTTGTTATGCTGATGGGCGGGATGTAAATTGCCAACAGACACTTGGGAGAAGTGTATGGTGTTTCCTGAAACATCTAAAAAACAAAGCAACAGAGCCTAGGGCACTTCCACTTATGGTCCTATAGCTTAGGGAAATTAAAATCAAAAAGACACAGCCACCCCAAAGTTTGGAACGGCTCTGTTTACAAGAACCTCGTTTACAGTACAAGTTCAACATCGCAGAAAGTGAAAAATGGATAAAGAAGTTGTGGTATTCACTTACAATGCAGTATCACTCAGCAATGAAATCTATGTCATCAGGCCCGTAGCAGCACAATGAGTGGATTCAGGTATGATGATTCTAACTGAAATAAGTCACACAGAAAAAGAAACATCATAAGATATCAGTAATACACGGAATGGAAACTTGGCTACACAGGAACTGAATTACAGAACAGAACAGGGTCTCAAATTTAGAAAACCAACTTATGCTTGCTTAAGGGGAAAGGTGAGTTGGGGTGCTGCATAAAACCAGAGATTGAAATGAGCACAGATAAAGTTCCTTAAGCCAAATATGGAATAGACAAGAGCTACTCCTTGCTCAACGAAATGGACTCAACACCGCATATTAAACGCCTAAGAATGTACCTGACTAGTAAGTATCTTAAAACCTATGGATTGCTATGTCTCCGAAAGAGAATCAAGCATGTGTACAGGGGCATAAACGCAGCAGTGATAGGATTGGAGAGGTTCGGTGAGCAAATGAAGACCCTTTGAAGTCATATTGCATGGTACCCATTCCACAGGTTTCACCTACCCAGGTTTAAGGTATTCTTCCTTCAGCTAAAACATGCATGTGGAACCTAGAGTATGATCAACCATGTGATCGGGAGACGTGTTCAAATATGTCTCAGTTTTCGTACCCTGGTACTCGGGTGCAACATTCCAGACGCTTTACTAACACTCTCCCCACTTGGAGAGTCAGTCCCTTTAACCTCCTGTTTGGCCCAGTTTGCAATTTCTGCGGAAGATGAACAGGAATAGCGAGAACCAATGAGAGACTAGCTGGAGGTGTCTGAACGGGCAAATTTAACTCTCATTTCCCACCAGGAAGAGGAATTAACCAAAGGCTCAGCGTGCCATGCCGGAACCAGATTAGGGCCTGAAGACATCCTGCGGTGTTGCGGCCAGGTCACAAGAAAGCGAGTTGAAGAAAGGAGCTCAGGGGCACTGTAATTCACAAACCTGCAGAGTTATAAATGACAGCTATCGTCCAAAAATAGACTGAAGTAAGGCTGCCAAGAGGACTTGAAAGCGGGGCAGAATTGCAGGAAACCGATTTCAGGAGGTAGACTGGAATTGCATTGAAAGCATAGGAAAAGAGGCAGAACGTCCACAATGATGCACTTGGCCAAAAAGGACGTATGCGTTTTTTCCTGAATATATTCAGGAAAAAACGCATACGCCCTTTTTGGCCAACCAAGCAAGCTTGCAAAGGAAATCTGCACTACAATGAAGTCTCACTTCCCCCCGGTCAAAAGAGCCATCTGAAAAAAGTGTAAAATCCAGAAAGGCAGGACAGGCCATGGAGAACTGGGAGCCTTGTTATGCTGATGGGCGGGATGTAAATTGCAAACAGACACTCGGGAGAAGTGTATGGTGTTTCCTGAAACATCTAAAAAACAAAGCAACAGAGCCTAGGGCACTGCCACTTATGGTCCTATAGCTTAGGGAAATTAAAATCAAGAAGACACAGCCACCCCAAAGTTTGGGACGCCTCCGTTTACAAGAACCTCGTTTACCGTACAAGTTCAATATCACAGAAAGTGAAAAATGGATAAAAAAGATGTGGTATTTACTTACAAAGCAATATCACTCAGCAATGAAATCTGTGTCATCAGGCCCTTAGCAGCACAATGAGTGGATTCAGGTATGATGATTCTAACTGAAATAAGTCACACAGAAAAAGAAACATCATAAGATATCAGTAATACACGGAATGTAAACTTGGCTACACAGGAACTGAATTACAGAACAGAACAGGGTCTCAAATTTAGAAAACCAACTTATGCTTGCTTAAGGGTAAAGGTGAGTTGGGGTGCTGCATAAAACCAGAGATTGAGATGAGCACAGATAAAGTTCCTTAAGCCAAATATGGAATAGACAACAGCTACTCCTTGCTCAACGAAATGGACTCAACACCGCATATTAAACGTCTAAGAATGTACCTGACTAGTAAGTATCTTAAAACCTATGGATTGCTATGTCTCCGAAAGAGAATCAAGCATGTGTACAGGGGCATAAACGCAGCAGTGATAGGATTGGAGATGTTCGGTGAGCAAATGAAGACCCTTTGAAGTCATATTGCATGGTACCCATTCCACGGGTCTCAACTCTCCAGGTTTAAGGTATTCTTCCTTCAGCTAAACCATGCATGTGGAACCCAGAGTATGATCAACCATGTGAACGGGAGACGTGTTCAAATATGTCTCAGTTTTCCTACCCTGGTACTCGGGTGCAACATTCCAGACGCTTTACTAACACTCTCCCGACTTGGAGAGTCAGTCCCTTTAACCTCCTGTTTGGCCCAGTTTGCAATTTCTGCGGAAGATGAACAGGAATAGGGAGAACCAATGAGAGGCTAGCTGGAGGTGTCTGGACGGGCAAATTTAACTCTCATTTCCCACCAGGAAGAGGAATTAACCAAAGGCTCAGAATGCCGGGCCGGAACCAGATTAGGGCCTGAAGCCATCCTGCGGTGTTGCGGCCAGGTCACAAGAAAGCGAGTTGAAGAAAGGAGCTCAGGGGCACTGTAATTCACAAACCTGCAGAGTTATAAATGACAGCTATCGTCCAAAAATAGACTGACGTAAGGCTGCCAAGAGGACTTGAAAGCGGGGCAGAATTGCAGGAAACCGATTTCAGGAGGTAGACTGGAATTGCATTGAAAGCATAGGAAAAGAGGCAGAACGTCCACAATGATGCACTTGGCCAAAAAGGGCGTATGCGTTTTTTCCTGAATATATTCAGGAAAAAACGCATACGCCCTTTTTGGCCAACCAAGCAAGCTTGCAAAGGAAATCTGCACTACAATGAAGTCTCACTTCCCCCCGGTCAAAAGGGCCATCTGAAAAAAGTGTAAAATCCAGAAAGGCAGGACAGGCCATGGAGAACTGGGAGCCTTGTTATGCTGATGGGCGGGATGTAAATTGCCAACAGACACTTGGGAGAAGTGTATGGTGTTTCCTGAAACATCTAAAAAACAAAGCAACAGAGCCTAGGGCACTTCCACTTATGGTCCTATAGCTTAGGGAAATTAAAATCAAAAAGACACAGCCACCCCAAAGTTTGGAACAGCTCTGTTTACAAGAACCTCGTTTACAGTACAAGTTCAACATCGCAGAAAGTGAAAAATGGATAAAGAAGTTGTGGTATTCACTTACAATGCAGTATCACTCAGCAATGAAATCTATGTCATCAGGCCCGTAGCAGCACAATGAGTGGATTCAGGTATGATGATTCTAACTGAAATAAGTCACACAGAAAAAGAAACATCATAAGATATCAGTAATACACGGAATGGAAACTTGGCTACACAGGAACTGAATTACAGAACAGAACAGGGTCTCAAATTTAGAAAACCAACTTATGCTTGCTTAAGGGGAAAGGTGAGTTGGGGTGCTGCATAAAACCAGAGATTGAAATGAGCACAGATAAAGTTCCTTAAGCCAAATATGGAATAGACAAGAGCTACTCCTTGCTCAACGAAATGGACTCAACACCGCATATTAAACGCCTAAGAATGTACCTGACTAGTAAGTATCTTAAAACCTATAGATTGCTATGTCTCCGAAAGAGAATCAAGCATGTGTACAGGGGCATAAACGCAGCAGTGATAGGATTGGAGAGGTTCGGTGAGCAAATGAAGACCCTTTGAAGTCATATTGCATGGTACCCATTCCACAGGTTTCACCTACCCAGGTTTAAGGTATTCTTCCTTCAGCTAAAACATGCATGTGGAACCTAGAGTATGATCAACCATGTGATCGGGAGACGTGTTCAAATATGTCTCAGTTTTCGTACCCTGGTACTCGGGTGCAACATTCCAGACGCTTTACTAACACTCTCCCCACTTGGAGAGTCAGTCCCTTTAACCTCCTGTTTGGCCCAGTTTGCAATTTCTGCGGAAGATGAACAGGAATAGCGAGAACCAATGAGAGACTAGCTGGAGGTGTCTGGACGGGCAAATTTAACTCTCATTTCCCACCAGGAAGAGGAATTAACCAAAGGCTCAGCGTGCCATGCCGGAACCAGATTAGGGCCTGAAGACATCCTGCGGTGTTGCGGCCAGGTCACAAGAAAGCGAGTTGAAGAAAGGAGCTCAGGGGCACTGTAATTCACAAACCTGCAGAGTTATAAATGACAGCTATCGTCCAAAAATAGACTGAAGTAAGGCTGCCAAGAGGACTTGAAAGCGGGGCAGAATTGCAGGAAACCGATTTCAGGAGGTAGACTGGAATTGCATTGAAAGCATAGGAAAAGAGGCAGAACGTCCACAATGATGCACTTGGCCAAAAAGGACGTATGCGTTTTTTCCTGAATATATTCAGGAAAAAACGCATACGCCCTTTTTGGCCAACCAAGCAAGCTTGCAAAGGAAATCTGCACTACAATGAAGTCTCACTTCCCCCCGGTCAAAAGAGCCATCTGAAAAAAGTGTAAAATCCAGAAAGGCAGGACAGGCCATGGAGAACTGGGAGCCTTGTTATGCTGATGGGCGGGATGTAAATTGCAAACAGACACTCGGGAGAAGTGTATGGTGTTTCCTGAAACATCTAAAAAACAAAGCAACAGAGCCTAGGGCACTGCCACTTATGGTCCTATAGCTTAGGGAAATTAAAATCAAGAAGACACAGCCACCCCAAAGTTTGGGACGCCTCCGTTTACAAGAACCTCGTTTACCGTACAAGTTCAATATCACAGAAAGTGAAAAATGGATAAAGAACTTGTGGTACTTACGTACCATGCAGTATCACTCAGCAATGAAATCTATGTCATCAGGCCCGTAGCAGCACAATGAGTGGATTCAGGTATGATGATTCTAACTGAAATAAGTCACACAGAAAAAGAAACATCATAAGATATCAGTAATACACGGAATGGAAACTTGGCTACACAGGAACTGAATTACAGAACAGAACAGGGTCTCAAATTTAGAAAACCAACTTATGCTTGCTTAAGGGGAAAGGTGAGTTGGGGTGCTGCATAAAACCAGAGATTGAAATGAGCACAGATAAAGTTCCTTAAGCCAAATATGGAATAGACAAGAGCTACTCCTTGCTCGAAGAAATGGACCCAACACCGCATATTAAACGCCTAAGAATGTACCTGACTAGTAAGTATCTTAAAACCTAGGGATTGCTATGTCTCCGAAAGAGAATCAAGCATGTGTACAGGGGCATAAACGCAGCAGTGATAGGATTAGAGAGGTTCGGTGAGCAAATGAAGACCCTTTGAAGTCATATTGCATGGTACCCATTCCACGGGTTTCAACTACCCAGGTTTTAGGTATTCTTCCTTCAGGTAAAACATGCATGTGGAACCCAGAGTATGATCAACCATGAAATCGGGAGACGTGTTCAAATATGTCTCAGTTTTCCTCCCCTGGTACTCGGGTGCAACATTCCAGACGCTTTACTAACACTCTCCTGACTTGGAGAGTCAGTCCCTTTAACCTCCTGTTTGGCCCAGTTTGCAATTTCTGCGGAAGATGAACAGGAATAGCGAGAACCAATGAGAGGCTAGCTGGAGGTGTCTGGACGGGCAAATTTAACTCTCATTTCCCACCAGGAAGAGGAAATAACCAAAGGCTCAGCATGCCGTGCCAGAACCAGATTAGGGCCTGAAGACATCCTGCGGTGTTGCGGCCAGGTCACAAGAAAGCGAGTTGAAGAAAGGAGCTCAGGGGCACTGTAATTCACAAACCTGCAGAGTTATAAATGACAGCTATCGTCCAAAAATAGACTGAAGTAAGGCTGCCAAGAGGACTTGAAAGCGGGGCAGAATTGCAGGAAACCGATTTCAGGAGGTAGACTGGAATTGCACTGAAGGCATAGGAAAAGAGGCAGAACGTCCACAATGATGCACTTGGCCAAAAAGGGCGTATGCGTTTTTTCCTGAATATATTCAGGAAAAAACGCATACGCCCTTTTTGGCCAACCAAGCAAGCTTGCAAAGGAAATCTGCACTACAATGAAGTCTCACTTCCCCCCGGTCAAAAGGGCCATCTGAAAAAAGT
Organism: Delphinus delphis; assembly: GCF_949987515.2. Taxonomy (NCBI): domain Eukaryota; kingdom Metazoa; phylum Chordata; class Mammalia; order Artiodactyla; family Delphinidae; genus Delphinus; species Delphinus delphis. The sequence continues at coordinate 185,513 of NW_027192961.1, read as the reverse complement.
GTAAAATCCAGAAAGGCAGGACAGGCCATGGAGAACTGGGAGCCTTGTTATGCTGATGGGCGGGATGTAAATTGCCAACAGACACTCGGGAGAAGTGTATGGTGTTTCCTGAAACATCTAAAAAACAAAGCAACAGAGCCTAGGGCACTGCCACTTATGGTCCTATAGCTTAGGGAAATTAAAATCAAAAAGACACAGCCACCCCAAAGTTTGGGACGCCTCTGTTTACAAGAACCTCGTTTACAGTACAAGTTCAACATCGCAGAAAGTGAAAAATGGATAAAAAAGTTGTGGTATTTACTTACAAAGCAATATCACTCAGCAATGAAATCTGTGTCATCAGGCCCTTAGCTGCACAATGAGTGGATTCAGGTATGATGATTCTAACTGAAATAAGTCACACAGAAAAAGAAACATCATAAGATACCACTAATACACGGAATGTAAACTTGGCTACACAGGAACTGCATTCCAAAACAGAACAGGGTCTCAAATTTAGAAAACCAACTTATGCTTGCTTAAGGGGAAAGGTGAGTTGGGGTGCTGCATAAAACCAGAGATTGAAATGAGCACAGATAAAGTTCCTTAAGCCAAATATGGAATACACAAGAGCTACTCCTTGCTCAACGAAATGGACACAAAACCCCATATTAAACGCCTAAGAATGCACCTGACTAGTAAGTATCTTAAAACCTATGGATTGCTATGTCTCCGAAAGAGAATCAAGCATGTGTACAGGGGCATAAACGCAGCAGTGATAGGATTGGAGAGGTTCGTGAGCAAATGAAGACCCTTTGAAGTCATATTGCATGGTACCCATTCCACGGGTTTCAACTACCCAGGTTTAAGGTATTCTTCCTTCAGCTAAAACATGCATGTGGAACCTAGAGTATGATCAACCATGTGATCGGGAGACGTGTTCAAATATGTCTCAGTTTTCGTACCCTGGTACTCGGGTGCAACATTCCAGACGCTTTACTAACACTCTCCCCACTTGGAGAGTCAGTCCCTTTAACTTCCTGTTTGGCCCAGTTTGCAATTTCTGTGGAAGATGAACAGGAATAGCGAGAACCAATGAAAGACTAGCTGGAGGTGTCTGGATGGGCAAATATAACTCTCATTTCCCACCAGGAAGAGGAATTAACCAAAGGCTCAGCGTGCCGTGCCAGAACCAGATTAGGGCCTGAAGACATCCTGCGGTGTTGCGGCCAGGTCACAAGAAAGCGAGTTGAAGAAAGGAGCTCAGGGGCACTGTAATTCACAAACCTGCAGAGTTATAAATGACAGCTATCGTCCAAAAATAGACGGAAGTAAGGCTGCCAAGAGGACTTGAAAGCGGGGCAGAATTGCAGGAAACCGATTTCAGGAGGTAGACTGGAATTGCATTGAAAGCATAGGAAAAGAGGCAGAACGTCCACAATGATGCACTTGGCCAAAAAGGGCGTATGCGTTTTTTCCTGAATATATTCAGGAAAAAACGCATACGCCCTTTTTGGCCAACCAAGCAAGCTTGCAAAGGAAATCTGCACTACAATGAAGTCTCACTTCCCCCCGGTCAAAAGGGCCATCTGAAAAAAGTGTAAAATCCAGAAAGGCAGGACAGGCCATGGAGAACTGGGAGCCTTGTTATGCTGATGGGCGGGATGTAAATTGCCAACAACCACTTGGGAGAAGTGTATGGTGTTTCCTGAAACATCTAAAAAACAAAGCAACAGAACCTAGGGCACTTCCACTTATGGTCCTATAGCTTAGGGAAATTAAAATCAAAAAGACACAGCCACCCCAAAGTTTGGAATGGCTCTGTTTACAAGAAACTCATTTACAGTACAAGTTGAACATCGCAGAAAGTGAAAAATGGATAAAAAAGTTGTGGTATTTACTTACAAAGCAATATCACTCAGCAATGAAATCTGTGTCATCAGGCCCTTAGCATCACAATGAGTGGATTCAGGTACGATGATTCTAACTGAAATAAGTCACACAGAAAAAGAAACATCATAAGATATCAGTAATACACGGAATGGAAACTTGGCTACACAGGAACTGAATTACAGAACAGAACAGGGTCTCAAATTTAGAAAACCAACTTATGCTTGCTTAAGGGGAAAGGTGAGTTGGGGTGCTGCATAAAACCAGAGATTGAAATGAGCACAGATAAAGTTCCTTAAACCAAATATGGAATAGACAAGAGCTACTCCTTGCTCAACGAAATGGACTCAACACCGCATATTAAACGCCTAAGAATGTACCTGACTAGTAAGTATCTTAAAACCTATGGATTGCTATGTCTCCGAAAGAGAATCAAGCATGTGTACATGGGCATAAATGCAGCAGTGATAGGATTGGAGGGGTTCATGAGCAAATGAAGACCCTTTGAAGTCATATTGCATGGTACCCATTCCACGGGTCTCAACTCTCCAGGTTTAAGGTATTGTTCCTTCAGCTAAAACATGCATGTGGAACCTAGATTATGATCAACCATGTGATCGGGAGACGTGTTCAAATATGTCTAAGTTTTCGTACCCTGGTACTCGGGTTCAACATTCCAGACGCTTTACTAACACTCTCCCCACTTGGAGAGTCAGTCCCTTTAACCTCCTGTTTGGCCCAGTTTGCAATTTCTGTGGAAGATGAACAGGAATAGCGAGAACCAATGAGAGACTAGCTGGAGGTGTCTGGATGGGCAAATTTAACTCTCATTTCCCACCAGGAAGAGGAATTAACCAAAGGCTCAGCGTGCCGTGCCGGAACCAGTTTAGGGCCTGTAGACATCCTGCGGTGTTGCGGCCAGGTCACAAGAAAGCGAGTTGAAGAAAGGAGCTCAGGGGCACTGTAATTCACAAACCTGCAGAGTTATAAATGACAGCTATCGTCCAAAAATAGACTGAAGTAAGGCTGCCAAGAGGACTTGAAAGCGGGGCAGAATTGCAGGAAACCGATTTCAGGAGGTAGACTGGAATTGCATTGAAAGCATAGGAAAAGAGGCAGAACGTCCACAATGATGCACTTGGCCAAAAAGGGCGTATGCGTTTTTTCCTGAATATATTCAGGAAAAAACGCATACGCCCTTTTTGGCCAACCAAGCAAGCTTGCAAAGGAAATCTGCACTACAATGAAGTCTCACTTCCCCCCGGTCAAAAGGGCCATCTGAAAAAAGTGTAAAATCCAGAAAGGCAACAGGCCATTGAGAACTGGGAGCCTTGTTATGCTGATGGGCGGGATGTAAATTGCCAACAGACACTCGGGAGAAGTGTATGGTGTTTCCTGAAACATCTAAAAAACAAAGCAACAGAGCCTAGGGCACTTCCACTTATGGTCCTATAGCTTAGGGAAATTAAAATCAAAAAGACACAGCCACCCCAAAGTTTGGAACGGCTCTGTTTACAAGAACCTCGTTTACAGTACAAGTTCAACATCGCAGAAAGTGAAAAATGGATAAAGAACTTGTGGTATGTACGTACAATGCAGTATCACTCAGCAATGAAATCTATGTCATCAGGCCCGTAGCAGCATAATGAGTAGATTCAGGTACGATGATTCTAACTGAAATAAGTCACACAGAAAAAGAAACATCATAAGATATCAGTAATACACGGAATGTAAACTTGGCTACACAGGAACTGAATTACAGAACAGAACAGGGTCTCAAATTTAGAAAAACAACTTATGCTTGCTTAAGGGTAAAGGTGAGTTGGGGTGCTGCATAAAACCAGAGATTGAAATGAGCACAGATAAAGTTCCTTAAGCCAAATATGGAATAGACAAGAGCTACTCCTTGCTCAACGAAATGGACTCAACACCCCATATTAAACGCCTAAGAATGTACCTGACTAGTAAGTATCTTGAAACCTATGGATTGCTATGTCTCCGAAAGAGAATCAAGCGTGTGTGCAGGGGCATAAACGCAGCAGTGATAGGATTGGAGAGGTTCAGTGAGCAAATGAAGACCCTTTGAAGTCATATTGCATGGTACCCATTACACGGGTCTCAACTCTCCAGGTTTAAGGTATTCTTCCTTCAGCTAAAACATGCATGTGGAACCCAAGTATGATCAACCATGTGAACGGGAGACGTGTTCAAATATGTCTCAGTTTTCCTCCCCTGGTACTCGGGTGCAACATTCCAGACGCTTTACTAACACTCTCCCCACTTGGAGAGTCAGTCCCTTTAACCTCCTGTTTGGCCCTGTTTGCAATTTCTGCGGAAGATGAACAGGAATAGCGAGAACCAATGAGAGACTAGCTGGAGGTGTCTGGACGGGCAAATTTAACTCTCATTTCCCACCAGGAAGAGGAAATAACCAAAGGCTCAGCGTGCCGTGCCGGAACCAGATTAGGGCCTGAAGCCATCCTGCGGTGTTGCGGCCAGGTCACAAGAAAGCGAGTTGAAGAAAGGAGCTCAGGGGCACTGTAATTCACAAACCTGCAGAGTTATAAATGACAGCTATCGTCCAAAAATAGACTGAAGTAAGGCTGCCAAGAGGACTTGAAAGCGGGGCAGAATTGCAGGAAACCGATTTCAGGAGGTAGACTGGAATTGCATTGAAAGCATAGGAAAAGAGGCAGAACGTCCACAATGATGCACTTGGCCAAAAAGGGCGTATGCGTTTTTTCCTGAATATATTCAGGAAAAAACGCATACGCCCTTTTTGGCCAACCAAGCAAGCTTGCAAAGGAAATCTGCACTACAATGAAGTCTCACTTCCCCCCGGTCAAAAGGGCCATCTGAAAAAAGTGTAAAATCCAGAAAGGCAGGACAGGCCATGGAGAACTGGGAGCCTTGTTATGCTGATGGGCGGGATGTAAATTGCCAACAGACACTCGGGAGAAGTGTATGGTGTTTCCTGAAACATCTAAAAAACAAAGCAACAGAGCCTAGGGCACTGCCACTTATGGTCCTATAGCTTAGGGAAATTAAAATCAAAAAGACACAGCCACCCCAAAGTTTGGGACGCCTCTGTTTACAAGAACCTCGTTTACAGTACAAGTTCAACATCGCAGAAAGTGAAAAATGGATAAAGCAGTTGTGGTATTTACTTACAAAGCAATATCACTCAGCAATGAAATCTGTGTCATCAGGCCCTTAGCAGCACAATGAGTGGATTCAGGTATGATGATTCTAACTGAAATAAGTCACACAGAAAAAGAAACATCATAAGATATCAGTAATACACGGAATGTAAACTTGGCTACACAGGAACTGAATTACAGAACAGAACAGGGTCTCAAATTTAGAAAACCAACTTATTCTTGCTTAACGGTAAAGGTGAGTTGGGGTGCTGCATAAAACCAGAGATTGAAATGAGCACAGATAAAGATCCTTAAGCCAAATATGGAATAGACAAGAGCTACTCCTTGCTCAACGATATGGACTCAACACCCCATATTTAACGCCTAAGAATGTACCTGACTAGTAAGTATCTTAAAACCTATGGATAGCTATGTCTCCGAAAGAGAATCAAGCATGTGTACAGGGGCATAAACGCAGCAGTGATAGGATTGGAGAGGTTCGGTGAGCAAATGAAGACCCTTTGAAGTCATATTGCATGGTACCCATTACACGGGTCTTAACTCTCCAGGTTTAAGGTATTCTTCCTTCAGCTAAAACATGCATGTGGAACCCAAGTATGATCAACCATGTGAACGGGAGACGTGTTCAAATATGTCTCAGTTTTCCTCCCCTGGTACTCGGGTGCAACATTCCAGACGCTTTACTAACACTCTCCCCACTTGGAGAGTCAGTCCCTTTAACCTCCTGTTTGGCCCAGTTTGCAATTTCTGCGGAAGATGAACAGGAATAGCGAGAACCAATGAGAGACTAGCTGGAGGTGTCTGGACGGGCAAATTTAACTCTCATTTCCCACCAGGAAGAGGAAATAACCAAAGGCTCAGCGTGCCGTGCCGGAACCAGATTAGGGCCTGAAGCCATCCTGCGGTGTTGCGGCCAGGTCACAAGAAAGCGAGTTGAAGAAAGGAGCTCAGGGGCACTGTAATTCACAAACCTGCAGAGTTATAAATGACAGCTATCGTCCAAAAATAGACTGAAGTAAGGCTGCCAAGAGGACTTGAAAGCGGGGCAGAATTGCAGGAAACCGATTTCAGGAGGTAGACTGGAATTGCATTGAAAGCATAGGAAAAGAGGCAGAACGTCCACAATGATGCACTTGGCCAAAAAGGGCGTATGCGTTTTTTCCTGAATATATTCAGGAAAAAACGCATACGCCCTTTTTGGCCAACCAAGCAAGCTTGCAAAGGAAATCTGCACTACAATGAAGTCTCACTTCCCCCCGGTCAAAAGGGCCATCTGAAAAAAGTGTAAAATCCAGAAAGGCAGGACAGGCCATGGAGAACTGGGAGCCTTGTTATGCTGATGGGCGGGATGTAAATTGCCAACAGACACTCGGGAGAAGTGTATGGTGTTTCCTGAAACATCTAAAAAACAAAGCAACAGAGCCTAGGGCACTGCCACTTATGGTCCTATAGCTTAGGGAAATTAAAATCAAAAAGACACAGCCACCCCAAAGTTTGGGACGGCTCTGTTTACAAGAACCTCGTTTACAGTACAAGTTGAACATCGCAGAAAGTGAAAAATGGATAAAGAAGTTGTGGTATTTACTTACAAAGCAATATCACTCAGCAATGAAATCTGTGTCATCAGGCCCTTAGCAGCACAATAAGTGGATTCAGGTATGATGATTCTAACTGAAATAAGTCACACAGAAAAAGAAACATCATAAGATATCAGTAATACACGGAATGTAAACTTGGCTACACAGGAACTGAATTACAGAACAGAACAGGGTCTCAAATTTAGAAAACCAACTTATTCTTGCTTAAAGGTAAAGGTGAGTTGGGGTGCTGCATAAAACCAGAGATTGAAATGAGCACAGATAAAGTTCCTTAAGCCAAATATGGAATAGACAAGAGCTACTCCTTGCTCAACGAAATGGACTCAACACCCCATATTAAACGCCTAAGAATGTACCTGACTAGTAAGTATCTTAAAACCTATGGATTGCTATGTCTCTGAAAGAGAATCAAGCATGTGTACAGGGGCATAAACGCAGCAGTGATAGGATTGGAGAGGTTCGGTGAGCAAATGAAGACCCTTTGAAGTCATATTGCATGGTACCCATTACACGGGTCTCAACTCTCCAGGTTTAAGGTATTCTTCCTTCAGCTAAAACATGCATGTGGAACCCAAGTATGATCAACCATGTGAACGGGAGACGTGTTCAAATATGTCTCAGTTTTCCTCCCCTGGTACTCGGGTGCAACATTCCAGACGCTTTACTAACACTCTCCCCACTTGGAGAGTCAGTCCCTTTAACCTCCTGTTTGGCCCAGTTTGCAATTTCTGCGGAAGATGAACAGGAATAGCGAGAACCAATGAGAGACTAGCTGGAGGTGTCTGGACGGGCAAATTTAACTCTCATTTCCCACCAGGAAGAGGAAATAACCAAAGGCTCAGCGTGCCGTGCCGGAACCAGATTAGGGCCTGAAGCCATCCTGCGGTGCTGCGGCCAGGTCACAAGAAAGCGAGTTGAAGAAAGGAGCTCAGGGGCACTGTAATTCACTAACCTGCAGAGTTATAAATGACAGCTATCTTACAAAAATATACTGAAGTAACGCTGCCAAGAGGACTTGAAAGCGGGGCAGAATTGCAGGAAACCGATTTCAGGAGGCAGACTGGAATTGCATTGAAAGCATAGGAAAAGAGGCAGAACGTCCACAATGATGCACTTGGCCAAAAAGGGCGTATGCGTTTTTTCCTGAATATATTCAGGAAAAAACGCATACGCCCTTTTTGGCCAACCAAGCAAGCTTGCAAAGGAAATCTGCACTACAATGAAGTCTCACTTCCCCCCGGTCAAAAGGGCCATCTGAAAAAAGTGTAAAATCCAGAAAGGCAGGACAGACCATGGAGAACTGGGAGCCTTGTTATGCTGATGGGCGGGATGTAAATTGCCAACAACCACTCGGGAGAAGTGTATGGTGTTTCCTGAAACATCTAAAAAACAAAGCAACAGAGCCTAGGGCACTGCCACTTATGGTCCTATAGCTTAGGGAAATTAAAATCAAAAAGACACAGCCACCCCAAAGTTTGGAACGGCTCTGTTTACAAGAACCTCGTTTACAGTACAAGTTCAACATCGCAGAAAGTGAAAAATGGATAAAGAACTTGTGGTACTTACGTACAATGCAGTATCACTCAGCAATGAAATCTATGTCATCAGGCCCGTAGCAGCATAATGAGTAGATTCAGGTACGATGATTCTAACTGAAATAAGTCACACAGAAAAAGAAACATCATAAGATATCAGTAATACACGGAATGTAAACTTGGCTACACAGGAACTGAATTACAGAACAGAACAGGGTCTCAAATTTAGAAAAACAACTTATTCTTGCTTAAGGGTAAAGGTGAGTTGGGGTGCTGCATAAAACCAGAGATTGAAATGAGCACAGATAAAGTTCCTTAAGCCAAATATGGAATAGACAAGAGCTACTCCTTGCTCAACGAAATGGACTCAACACCCCATATTAAACGCCTAAGAATGTACCTGACTAGTAAGTATCTTGAAACCTATGGATTGCTATGTCTCCGAAAGAGAATCAAGCATGTGTACAGGGGCATAAACGCAGCAGTGATAGGATTGGAGAGGTTCAGTGAGCAAATGAAGACCCTTTGAAGTCATATTGCATGGTACCCATTACACGGGTCTCAACTCTCCAGGTTTAAGGTATTCTTCCTTCAGCTAAAACATGCATGTGGAACCCAAGTATGATCAACCATGTGAACGGGAGACGTGTTCAAATATGTCTCAGTTTTCCTCCCCTGGTACTCGGGTGCAACATTCCAGACGCTTTACTAACACTCTCCCCACTTGGAGAGTCAGCGCCTTTAACCTCCTGTTTGGCCCAGTTTGCAATTTCTGCGGAAGATGAACAGGAATAGCGAGAACCAATGAGAGGCTAGCTGGAGGTGTCAGGACGGGCAAATTATTCCTGAATATATTCAGGAAAAAACGCATACGCCCTTTTTGGCCAACCAAGCAAGCTTGCAAAGGAAATCTGCACTACAATGAAGTCTCACTTCCCCCCGGTCAAAAGGGCCATCTGAAAAAAGTGTAAAATCCGGAAAGGCAGGACAGGCCATGGAGAACTGGGAGCCTTGTTATGCTGATGGGCGGGATGTAAATTGCCAACAGACACTCGGGAGAAGTGTATGGTGTTTCCTGAAACATCTAAAAAACAAAGCAACAGAGCCTAGGGCACTGCCACTTATGGTCCTATAGCTTAGGGAAATTAAAATCAAAAAGACACAGCCACCCCAAAGTTTGGGACGCCTCTGTTTACAAGAACCTCGTTTACAGTACAAGTTCAACATCGCAGAAAGTGAAAAATGGATAAAGAAGTTGTGGTATTTACTTACAAAGCAATATCACTCAGCAATGAAATCTATGTCATCAGGCCCTTAGCATCACAATGAGTGGATTCAGGTATGATGATTCTAACTGAAATAAGTCACACAGAAAAAGAAACATCATAAGATATCAGTAATACACGGAATGTAAACTTGGCTACACAGGAACTGAATTACAGAACAGAACAGGGTCTCAAATTTAGAAAACCAACTTATGCTTGCTTAAGGGTAAAGGTGAGTTGGGGTGCTGCATAAAACCAGAGATTGAAATGAGCACAGATAAAGTTCCTTAAGTCAAATATGGAATAGACAAGAGCTACTTCTTGCTCAACGAAATGAACTCAACACCGCATATTAAACGCCTAAGAATGTACCTGACTAGTAAGTATTGTAAAACCTATGGATTGCTATGTCTCCAAAAGAGAATCAAGCATGTGTACAGGGGCATAAACGCAGCAGTGATAGGATTGGAGAGGTTCGGTGAGCAAATGAAGACCCTTTGAAGTCATATTGCATGGTACCCATTACACGGGTCTCAACTCTCCAGGTTTAAGGTATTCTTCCTTCAGCTAAAACATGCATGTGGAACCCAAGTATGATCAACCATGTGAACGGGAGACGTGTTCAAATATGTCTCAGTTTTCCTCCCCTGGTACTCGGGTGCAACATTCCAGACGCTTTACTAACACTCTCCCCACTTGGAGAGTCAGTCCCTTTAACCTCCTGTTTGGCCCAGTTTGCAATTTCTGCGGAAGATGAACAGGAATAGCGAGAACCAATGAGAGACTAGCTGGAGGTGTCTGGACGGGCAAATTTAACTCTCATTCCCACCAGGAAGAGGAAATAACCAAAGGCTCAGCGTGCCGTGCCGGAACCAGATTAGGGCCTGAAGCCCATCCTGCGGTGCTGCGGCCAGGTCACAAGAAAGCGAGTTGAAGAAAGGAGCTCAGGGGCACTGTAATTCACTAACCTGCAGAGTTATAAATGACAGCTATCTTACAAAAATATACTGAAGTAAGGCTGCCAAGAGGACTTGAAAGCGGGGCAGAATTGCAGGAAACCGATTTCAGGAGGTAGACTGGAATTGCATTGAAAGCATAGGAAAAGAGGCAGAACGTCCACAATGATGCACTTGGCCAAAAAGGGCGTATGCGTTTTTTCCTGAATATATTCAGGAAAAAACGCATACGCCCTTTTTGGCCAACCAAGCAAGCTTGCAAAGGAAATCTGCACTACAATGAAGTCTCACTTCCCCCCGGTCAAAAGGGCCATCTGAAAAAAGTGTAAAATCCAGAAAGGCAACAGGCCATTGAGAACTGGGAGCCTTGTTATGCTGATGGGCGGGATGTAAATTGCCAACAGACACTCGGGAGAAGTGTATGGTGTTTCCTGAAACATCTAAAAAACAAAGCAACAGAGCCTAGGGCACTTCCACTTATGGTCCTATAGCTTAGGGAAATTAAAATCAAAAAGACACAGCCACCCCAAAGTTTGGAACGGCTCTGTTTACAAGAACCTCGTTTACAGTACAAGTTCAACATCGCAGAAAGTGAAAAATGGATAAAGAACTTGTGGTATGTACGTACAATGCAGTATCACTCAGCAATGAAATCTATGTCATCAGGCCCGTAGCAGCATAATGAGTAGATTCAGGTACGATGATTCTAACTGAAATAAGTCACACAGAAAAAGAAACATCATAAGATATCAGTAATACACGGAATGTAAACTTGGCTACACAGGAACTGAATTACAGAACAGAACAGGGTCTCAAATTTAGAAAAACAACTTATGCTTGCTTAAGGGTAAAGGTGAGTTGGGGTGCTGCATAAAACCAGAGATTGAAATGAGCACAGATAAAGTTCCTTAAGCCAAATATGGAATAGACAAGAGCTACTCCTTGCTCAACGAAATGGACTCAACACCCCATATTAAACGCCTAAGAATGTACCTGACTAGTAAGTATCTTGAAACCTATGGATTGCTATGTCTCCGAAAGAGAATCAAGCGTGTGTGCAGGGGCATAAACGCAGCAGTGATAGGATTGGAGAGGTTCAGTGAGCAAATGAAGACCCTTTGAAGTCATATTGCATGGTACCCATTACACGGGTCTCAACTCTCCAGGTTTAAGGTATTCTTCCTTCAGCTAAAACATGCATGTGGAACCCAAGTATGATCAACCATGTGAACGGGAGACGTGTTCAAATATGTCTCAGTTTTCCTCCCCTGGTACTCGGGTGCAACATTCCAGACGCTTTACTAACACTCTCCCCACTTGGAGAGTCAGTCCCTTTAACCTCCTGTTTGGCCCTGTTTGCAATTTCTGCGGAAGATGAACAGGAATAGCGAGAACCAATGAGAGACTAGCTGGAGGTGTCTGGACGGGCAAATTTAACTCTCATTTCCCACCAGGAAGAGGAAATAACCAAAGGCTCAGCGTGCCGTGCCGGAACCAGATTAGGGCCTGAAGCCATCCTGCGGTGTTGCGGCCAGGTCACAAGAAAGCGAGTTGAAGAAAGGAGCTCAGGGGCACTGTAATTCACAAACCTGCAGAGTTATAAATGACAGCTATCGTCCAAAAATAGACTGAAGTAAGGCTGCCAAGAGGACTTGAAAGCGGGGCAGAATTGCAGGAAACCGATTTCAGGAGGTAGACTGGAATTGCATTGAAAGCATAGGAAAAGAGGCAGAACGTCCACAATGATGCACTTGGCCAAAAAGGGCGTATGCGTTTTTTCCTGAATATATTCAGGAAAAAACGCATACGCCCTTTTTGGCCAACCAAGCAAGCTTGCAAAGGAAATCTGCACTACAATGAAGTCTCACTTCCCCCCGGTCAAAACGGCCATCTGAAAAAAGTGTAAAATCCAGAAAGGCAGGACAGGCCATGGAGAACTGGGAGCCTTGTTATGCTGATGGGCGGGATGTAAATTGCCAACAGACACTCGGGAGAAGTGTATGGTGTTTCCTGAAACATCTAAAAAACAAAGCAACAGAGCCTAGGGCACTGCCACTTATGGTCCTATAGCTTAGGGAAATTAAAATCAAAAAGACACAGCCACCCCAAAGTTTGGGACGCCTCTGTTTACAAGAACCTCGTTTACAGTACAAGTTCAACATCGCAGAAAGTGAAAAATGGATAAAGCAGTTGTGGTATTTACTTACAAAGCAATATCACTCAGCAATGAAATCTGTGTCATCAGGCCCTTAGCAGCACAATGAGTGGATTCAGGTATGATGATTCTAACTGAAATAAGTCACACAGAAAAAGAAACATCATAAGATATCAGTAATACACGGAATGTAAACTTGGCTACACAGGAACTGAATTACAGAACAGAACAGGGTCTCAAATTTAGAAAACCAACTTATTCTTGCTTAACGGTAAAGGTGAGTTGGGGTGCTGCATAAAACCAGAGATTGAAATGAGCACAGATAAAGATCCTTAAGCCAAATATGGAATAGACAAGAGCTACTCCTTGCTCAACGATATGGACTCAACACCCCATATTTAACGCCTAAGAATGTACCTGACTAGTAAGTATCTTAAAACCTATGGATAGCTATGTCTCCGAAAGAGAATCAAGCATGTGTACAGGGGCATAAACGCAGCAGTGATAGGATTGGAGAGGTTCGGTGAGCAAATGAAGACCCTTTGAAGTCATATTGCATGGTACCCATTACACGGGTCTTAACTCTCCAGGTTTAAGGTATTCTTCCTTCAGCTAAAACATGCATGTGGAACCCAAGTATGATCAACCATGTGAACGGGAGACGTGTTCAAATATGTCTCAGTTTTCCTCCCCTGGTACTCGGGTGCAACATTCCAGACGCTTTACTAACACTCTCCCCACTTGGAGAGTCAGTCCCTTTAACCTCCTGTTTGGCCCAGTTTGCAATTTCTGCGGAAGATGAACAGGAATAGCGAGAACCAATGAGAGACTAGCTGGAGGTGTCTGGACGGGCAAATTTAACTCTCATTTCCCACCAGGAAGAGGAAATAACCAAAGGCTCAGCGTGCCGTGCCGGAACCAGATTAGGGCCTGAAGCCATCCTGCGGTGTTGCGGCCAGGTCACAAGAAAGCGAGTTGAAGAAAGGAGCTCAGGGGCACTGTAATTCACAAACCTGCAGAGTTATAAATGACAGCTATCGTCCAAAAATAGACTGAAGTAAGGCTGCCAAGAGGACTTGAAAGCGGGGCAGAATTGCAGGAAACCGATTTCAGGAGGTAGACTGGAATTGCATTGAAAGCATAGGAAAAGAGGCAGAACGTCCACAATGATGCACTTGGCCAAAAAGGGCGTATGCGTTTTTTCCTGAATATATTCAGGAAAAAACGCATACGCCCTTTTTGGCCAACCAAGCAAGCTTGCAAAGGAAATCTGCACTACAATGAAGTCTCACTTCCCCCCGGTCAAAAGGGCCATCTGAAAAAAGTGTAAAATCCAGAAAGGCAGGACAGGCCATGGAGAACTGGGAGCCTTGTTATGCTGATGGGCGGGATGTAAATTGCCAACAGACACTCGGGAGAAGTGTATGGTGTTTCCTGAAACATCTAAAAAACAAAGCAACAGAGCCTAGGGCACTGCCACTTATGGTCCTATAGCTTAGGGAAATTAAAATCAAAAAGACACAGCCACCCCAAAGTTTGGGACGGCTCTGTTTACAAGAACCTCGTTTACAGTACAAGTTCAACATCGCAGAAAGTGAAAAATGGATAAAGAAGTTGTGGTATTTACTTACAAAGCAATATCACTCAGCAATGAAATCTGTGTCATCAGGCCCTTAGCAGCACAATAAGTGGATTCAGGTATGATGATTCTAACTGAAATAAGTCACACAGAAAAAGAAACATCATAAGATATCAGTAATACACGGAATGTAAACTTGGCTACACAGGAACTGAATTACAGAACAGAACAGGGTCTCAAATTTAGAAAACCAACTTATTCTTGCTTAAAGGTAAAGGTGAGTTGGGGTGCTGCATAAAACCAGAGATTGAAATGAGCACAGATAAAGTTCCTTAAGCCAAATATGGAATAGACAAGAGCTACTCCTTGCTCAACGATATGGACTCAACACCCCATATTAAACGCCTAAGAATGTACCTGACTAGTAAGTATCTTAAAACCTATGGATTGCTATGTCTCTGAAAGAGAATCAAGCATGTGTACAGGGGCATAAACGCAGCAGTGATAGGATTGGAGAGGTTCGGTGAGCAAATGAAGACCCTTTGAAGTCATATTGCATGGTACCCATTACACGGGTCTCAACTCTCCAGGTTTAAGGTATTCTTCCTTCAGCTAAAACATGCATGTGGAACCCAAGTATGATCAACCATGTGAACGGGAGACGTGTTCAAATATGTCTCAGTTTTCCTCCCCTGGTACTCGGGTGCAACATTCCAGACGCTTTACTAACACTCTCCCCACTTGGAGAGTCAGTCCCTTTAACCTCCTGTTTGGCCCAGTTTGCAATTTCTGCGGAAGATGAACAGGAATAGCGAGAACCAATGAGAGACTAGCTGGAGGTGTCTGGACGGGCAAATTTAACTCTCATTTCCCACCAGGAAGAGGAAATAACCAAAGGCTCAGCGTGCCGTGCCGGAACCAGATTAGGGCCTGAAGCCATCCTGCGGTGCTGCGGCCAGGTCACAAGAAAGCGAGTTGAAGAAAGGAGCTCAGGGGCACTGTAATTCACTAACCTGCAGAGTTATAAATGACAGCTATCTTACAAAAATATACTGAAGTAACGCTGCCAAGAGGACTTGAAAGCGGGGCAGAATTGCAGGAAACCGATTTCAGGAGGCAGACTGGAATTGCATTGAAAGCATAGGAAAAGAGGCAGAACGTCCACAATGATGCACTTGGCCAAAAAGGGCGTATGCGTTTTTTCCTGAATATATTCAGGAAAAAACGCATACGCCCTTTTTGGCCAACCAAGCAAGCTTGCAAAGGAAATCTGCACTACAATGAAGTCTCACTTCCCCCCGGTCAAAAGGGCCATCTGAAAAAAGTGTAAAATCCAGAAAGGCAGGACAGACCATGGAGAACTGGGAGCCTTGTTATGCTGATGGGCGGGATGTAAATTGCCAACAACCACTCGGGAGAAGTGTATGGTGTTTCCTGAAACATCTAAAAAACAAAGCAACAGAGCCTAGGGCACTGCCACTTATGGTCCTATAGCTTAGGGAAATTAAAATCAAAAAGACACAGCCACCCCAAAGTTTGGAACGGCTCTGTTTACAAGAACCTCGTTTACAGTACAAGTTCAACATCGCAGAAAGTGAAAAATGGATAAAGAACTTGTGGTACTTACGTACAATGCAGTATCACTCAGCAATGAAATCTATGTCATCAGGCCCGTAGCAGCATAATGAGTAGATTCAGGTACGATGATTCTAACTGAAATAAGTCACACAGAAAAAGAAACATCATAAGATATCAGTAATACACGGAATGTAAACTTGGCTACACAGGAACTGAATTACAGAACAGAACAGGGTCTCAAATTTAGAAAAACAACTTATTCTTGCTTAAGGGTAAAGGTGAGTTGGGGTGCTGCATAAAACCAGAGATTGAAATGAGCACAGATAAAGTTCCTTAAGCCAAATATGGAATAGACAAGAGCTACTCCTTGCTCAACGAAATGGACTCAACACCCCATATTAAACGCCTAAGAATGTACCTGACTAGTAAGTATCTTGAAACCTATGGATTGCTATGTCTCCGAAAGAGAATCAAGCATGTGTACAGGGGCATAAACGCAGCAGTGATAGGATTGGAGAGGTTCAGTGAGCAAATGAAGACCCTTTGAAGTCATATTGCATGGTACCCATTACACGGGTCTCAACTCTCCAGGTTTAAGGTATTCTTCCTTCAGCTAAAACATGCATGTGGAACCCAAGTATGATCAACCATGTGAACGGGAGACGTGTTCAAATATGTCTCAGTTTTCCTCCCCTGGTACTCGGGTGCAACATTCCAGACGCTTTACTAACACTCTCCCCACTTGGAGAGTCAGCGCCTTTAACCTCCTGTTTGGCCCAGTTTGCAATTTCTGCGGAAGATGAACAGGAATAGCGAGAACCAATGAGAGGCTAGCTGGAGGTGTCTGGACGGGCAAATTTAACTCTCATTTCCCACCAGGAAGAGGAAGTAACCAAAGGCTCAGCGTGCCGTACCGGAACCAGATTAGGGCCTGAAGCCATCCTGCGGTGTTGCGGCCAGCTCAAAGAAAGCGAGTTGAAGAAAGGAGCTCAGGGGCACTGTAATTCACAAACCTGCAGAGTTATAAATGACAGCTATCGTCCAAAAATAGACTGAAGTAAGGCTGCCAAGAGGACTTGAAAGCGGGGCAGAATTGCAGGAAACCGATTTCAGGAGGTAGACTGGAATTGCATTGAAAGCATAGGAAAAGAGGCAGAACGTCCACAATGATGCACTTGGCCAAAAAGGGCGTATGCGTTTTTTCCTGAATATATTCAGGAAAAAACGCATACGCCCTTTTTGGCCAACCAAGCAAGCTTGCAAAGGAAATCTGCACTACAATGAAGTCTCACTTCCCCCCGGTCAAAAGGGCCATCTGAAAAAAGTGTAAAATCCAGAAAGGCAGGACAGGCCATGGAGAACTGGGAGCCTTGTTATGCTGATGGGCGGGATGTAAATTGCCAACAGACACTCGGGAGAAGTGTATGGTGTTTCCTGAAACATCTAAAAAACAAAGCAACAGAACCTAGGGCACTTCCACTTATGGTCCTATAGCTTAGGGAAATTAAAATCAAAAAGACACAGCCACCCCAAAGTTTGGAACGGCTCTGTTTACAAGAACCTCGTTTACAGTACAAGTTCAACATCGCAGAAAGTGAAAAATGGATAAAGAAGTTGTGGTATTTACTCACAAAGCAATATCACTCAGCAATGAAATCTGTGTCATCAGGCCCTTAGCAGCACAATGAGTGGATTCAGGTATGATGATTCTAACTGAAGTAAGTCACACAGAAAAAGAAACATCATAAGATATCAGTAATACACGGAATGTAAACTTGGCTACACAGGAACTGAATTACAGAACAGAACAGGGTCTCAAATTTAGAAAACCAACTTATGCTTGCTTAAGGGTAAAGGTGAGTTGGGGTGCTGCATAAAACCAGAGATTGAAATGAGCACAGATAAAGTTCCTTATGTCAAATATGGAATAGACAAGAGCTACTACTTGCTCAACGAAATGGACTCAACACCGCATATTAAACGCCTAAGAATGTACCTGACTAGTAAGTATCGTAAAACCTATGGATTGTTATGTCTCCGAAAGAGAATCAAGCATGTGTACAGGGGCATAAACGCAGCAGTGATAGGATTGGAGAGGTTCGGTGAGCAAATGAAGACCCTTTGAAGTCATATTGCATGGTACCCATTACACGGGTCTTAACTCTCCAGGTTTAAGGTATTCTTCCTTCAGCTAAAACATGCATGTGGAACCCAAGTATGATCAACCATGTGAACGGGAGACGTGTTCAAATATGTCTCAGTTTTCCTCCCCTGGTACTCGGGTGCAACATTCCAGACGCTTTACTAACACTCTCCCCACTTGGAGAGTCAGCGCCTTTAACCTCCTGTTTGGCCCAGTTTGCAATTTCTGCGGAAGATGAACAGGAATAGTGAGAACCAATGAGAGGCTAGCTGGAGGTGTCTGGACGGGCAAATTTAACTCTCATTTCCCACCAGGAAGAGGAAATAACCAAAGGCTCAGCGTGCCGTGCCGGAACAAGATTAGGGCCTGAAGCCATCCTGCGGTGTTGCGGCCAGGTCACAAGAAAGCAAGTTGAAGAAAGGAGCTCAGGGGCACTGTAATTCACAAACCTGCAGAGTTATAAATGACAGCTATCGTCCAAAAATAGACTGAAGTAAGGCTGCCAAGAGGACTTGAAAGCGGGGCAGAATTGCAGGAAACCGATTTCAGGAGGTAGACTGGAATTGCATTGAAAGCATAGGAAAAGAGGCAGAACGTCCACAATGATGCACTTGGCCAAAAAGGGCGTATGCGTTTTTTCCTGAATATATTCAGGAAAAAACGCATACGCCCTTTTTGGCCAACCAAGCAAGCTTGCAAAGGAAATCTGCACTACAATGAAGTCTCACTTCCCCCCGGTCAAAAGGGCCATCTGAAAAAAGTGTAAAATCCAGAAAGGCAGGACAGGCCATGGAGAACTGGGAGCCTTGTTATGCTGATGGGCGGGATGTAAATTGCCAACAGACACTCGGGAGAAGTGTATGGTGTTTCCTGAAACATCTAAAAAACAAAGCAACAGAGCCTAGGGCACTGCCACTTATGGTCCTATAGCTTAGGGAAATTAAAATCAAAAAGACACAGCCACCCCAAAGTTTGGGACGCCTCTGTTTACAAGAACCTCGTTTACAGTACAAGTTCAACATCGCCGAAAGTGAAAAATGGATAAAGAAGTTGTGGTATTTACTTACAAAGCAATATCACTCAGCAATGAAATCTGTGTCATCAGGCCCTTAGCAGCACAATGAGTGGATTCAGGTATGATGATTCTAACTGAAGTAAGTCACACAGAAAAAGAAACATCATAAGATATCAGTAATACACGGAATGTAAACTTGGCTACACAGGAACTGAATTACAGAACAGAACAGGGTCTCAAATTTAGAAAACCAACTTATGCTTGCTTAAGGGTAAAGGTGAGTTGGGGTTCTGCATAAAACCAGAGATTGAAATGAGCACAGATAAAGTTCCTTAAGTCAAATATGGAATAGACAAGAGCTACTCCTTGCTCAACGAAATGGACTCAACACCGCATATTAAACGCCTAAGAATGTACCTGACTAGTAAGTATCTTAAAACCTATGGATTGCTATGTCTCCGAAAGAGAATCAAGCATGTGTACAGGGGCATAAACGCAGCAGTGATAGGATTGGAGAGGTTCGGTGAGCAAATGAAGACCCTTTGAAGTCATATTGCATGGTACCCATTCCACGGGTTTCAACTACCCAGGTTTAAGGTATTCTTCCTTCAGCTAAAACATGCATGTGGAACCTAGAGTATGATCAACCATGTGATCGGGAGACGTGTTCAAATATGTCTCAGTTTTCCTCCCCTGGTACTCGGGTGCAACATTCCAGACGCTTTACTAACACTCTCCCCACTTGGAGAGTCAGCGCCTTTAACCTCCTGTTTGGCACAGTTTGCAATTTCTGCGGAAGATGAACAGGAATAGCGAGAACCAATGAGAGGCTAGCTGGAGGTGTCTGGACGGGCAAATTTAACTCTCATTTCCCACCAGGAAGAGGAATTAACCAAAGGCTCAGCATGCCGTGCCGGAACCAGATTAGGGCCTGAAGCCATCCTGCGGTGTTGCGGCCAGGTCACAAGAAAGTGAGTTGAAGAAAGGAGCTCAGGGGCACTATAATTCACAAACCTGCAGAGTTATAAATGACAGCTATCGTCCAAAAATAGACTGAAGTAAGGCTGCCAAGAGGACTTGAAAGCAGGGCAGAATTGCAGGAAACCGATTTCAGGAGGTAGACTGGAATTGCATTGAAAGCATAGGAAAAGAGGCAGAACGTCCACAATGATGCACTTGGCCAAAAAGGGCGTATGCGTTTTTTCCTGAATATATTCAGGAAAAAACGCATACGCCCTTTTTGGCCAACCAAGCAAGCTTGCAAAGGAAATCTGCACTACAATGAAGTCTCACTTCCCCCCGGTCAAAAGGGCCATCTCAAAAACGTGTAAAATCCAGAAAGGCAGGACAGGCCATGGACAACTGGGAGCCTTGTTATGCTGATGGGCGGGATGTAAATTGCCAACAACCACTGGGGAGAAGTGTATGGTGTTTCCTGAAACATCTAAAAAACAAAGCAACAGAGCCTAGGGCACTGCCACTTATGGTCCTATAGCTTAGGGAAATTAAAATCAAAAAGACACAGCCACCCCAAAGTTTGGGACGCCTCTGTTTACAAGAGCCTCGTTTACAGTACAAGTTCAACATCGCAGAAAGTGAAAAATGGATAAAGAAGTTGTGGTATTTACTTACAAAGCAATATCACTCAGCAATGAAATCTATGTCATCAGGCCCTTAGCATCACAATGAGTGGATTCAGGTATGATGATTCTAACTGAAATAAGTCACACAGAAAAAGAAACATCATAAGATATCAGTAATACACGGAATGTAAACTTGGCTACACAGGAACTGAATTACAGAACAGAACAGGGTCTCAAATTTAGAAAACCAACTTATGCTTGCTTAAGGGTAAAGGTGAGTTGGGGTGCTGCATAAAATCAGAGATTGAAATGAGCACAGATAAAGTTCCTTAAGTCAAATATGGAATAGACAAGAGCTACTCCTTGCTCAAGGAAATGGACTCAACACCGCATATTAAACGCCTAAGAATGTACCTGACTAGTAAGTATCGTAAAACCTATGGATTGCTATGTCTCCAAAAGAGAATCAAGCATGTGTACAGGGGCATAAACGCAGCAGTGATAGGATTGGAGAGGTTCGGTGAGCAAATGAAGACCCTTTGAAGTCATATTGCATGGTACCCATTCCACGGGTCTCAACTCTCCAGGTTTAAGGTATTCTTCCTTCAGCTAAAACATGCATGTGGAACCCAAGTATGATCAACCATGTGAACGGGAGACGTGTTCAAATATGTCTCAGTTTTCCTCCCCTGGTACTCGGGTGCAACATTCCAGACGCTTTACTAACACTCTCCCCACTTGGAGAGTCAGCGCCTTTAACCTCCTGTTTGGCCCAGTTTGCAATTTCTGCGGAAGATGAACAGGAATAGCGAGAACCAATGAGAGGCTAGCTGGAGGTGTCTGGACGGGCAAATTTAACTCTCATTTCCCACCAGGAAGAGGAAATAACCAAAGGCTCAGCGTGCCGTACCGGAACCAGATTAGGGCCTGAAGCCATCTTGCGGTGTTGCGGCCAGGTCACAAGAAAGCGAGTTGAAGAAAGGAGCTCAGGGGCACTGTAATTCACAAACCTGCAGAGTTATAAATGACAGCTATCGTCCAAAAATAGACTGAAGTAAGGCTGCCAAGAGGACTTGAAAGCGGGGCCGAATTGCAGGAAACCGATTTCAGGAGGTAGACTGGAATTGCATTGAAAGCATAGGAAAAGAGGCAGAACGTCCACAATGATGCACTTGGCCAAAAAGGGCGTATGCGTTTTTTCCTGAATATATTCAGGAAAAAACGCATACGCCCTTTTTGGCCAACCAAGCAAGCTTGCAAAAGAAATCTGCACTACAATGAAGTCTCACTTCCCCCCGGTCAAAAGGGCCATCTGAAAAAAATGTA
The DNA here is from genome assembly GCF_949987515.2 of Delphinus delphis. Lineage (NCBI taxonomy): Eukaryota > Metazoa > Chordata > Mammalia > Artiodactyla > Delphinidae > Delphinus > Delphinus delphis. The sequence goes on along the minus strand of NW_027192961.1, from coordinate 163,750 downwards.
AAATCCAGAAAGGCAGGACAGGCCATGGAGAACTGGGAGCCTTGTTATGCTGATGGGCGGGATGTAAATTGCCAAAAACCACTCGGGAGAAGTGTATGGTGTTTCCTGAAACATCTAAAAAACAAAGCAACAGAACCTAGGGCACTTCCACTTATGGTCCTATAGCTTAGGGAAATTAAAATCAAAAAGACACAGCCACCCCAAAGTTTGGAACGGCTCTGTTTACAAGAACCTCGTTTACAGTACAAGTTCAACATCGCAGAAAGTGAAAAATGGATAAAGAAGTTGTGGTATTTACTTACAAAGCAATGTCACTCAGCAATGAAATCTGTGTCATCAGGCCCTTAGCAGCACAATGAGTGGATTCAGGTATGATGATTCTAACTGAAATAAGTCACACAGAAAAAGAAACATCATAAGATATCAGTAATACACGGAATGTAAACTTGGCTACACAGGAACTGAATTACAGAACAGAACAGGGTCTCAAATTTAGAAAACCAACTTATGCTTGCTTAAGGGTAAAGGTGAGTTGGGGTGCTGCATAAAACCAGAGATTGAAATGAGCACAGATAAAGTTCCTTAAGTCAAATATGGAATAGACAAGAGCTACTCCTTGCTCAACGAAATGGACTCAACACCGCATATTAAACGCCTAAGAATGTACCTGACTAGTAAGTATCGTAAAACCTATGGATTGCTATGTCTCCAAAAGAGAATCAAGCATGTGTACAGGGGCATAAACGCAGCAGTGATAGGATTGGAGAGGTTCGGTGAGCAAATGAAGACCCTTTGAAGTCATATTGCATGGTACCCATTACACGGGTCTCAACTCTCCAGGTTTAAGGAATTCTTCCTTCAGCTAAAACATGCATGTGGAACCCAAGTATGATCAACCATGTGAACGGGAGACGTGTTCAAATATGTCTCAGTTTTCCTCCCCTGGTACTCGGGTGCAACATTCCAGACGCTTTACTAACACTCTCCCCACTTGGAGAGTCAGTCCCTTTAACCTCCTGTTTGGCCCAGTTTGCAATTTCTGCGGAAGATGAACAGGAATAGCGAGAACCAATGAGAGGCTAGCTGGAGGTGTCTGGACGGGCAAATTTAACTCTCATTTCCCACCAGGAAGAGGAAATAACCAAAGGCTCAGCATGCCGGGCCGGAACCAGATTAGGGCCTGAAGCCATCCTGCGGTGTTGCGGCCAGCTCAAAAGAAAGCGAGTTGAAGAAAGGAGCTCAGGGGCACTGTAATTCACAAACCTGCAGAGTTATAAATGACAGCTATCGTCCAAAAATAGACTGAAGTAAGGCTGCCAAGAGGACTTGAAAGCGGGGCAGAATTGCAGGAAACCGATTTCAGGAGGTAGACTGGAATTGCATTGAAAGCATAGGAAAAGAGGCAGAACGTCCACAATGATGCACTTGGCCAAAAAGGGCGTATGCGTTTTTTCCTGAATATATTCAGGAAAAAACGCATACGCCCTTTTTGGCAAACCAAGCAAGCTTGCAAAGGAAATCTGCACTACAATGAAGTCTCACTTCCCCCCGGTCAAAAGGGCCATCTGAAAAAAGTGTAAAATCCAGAAAGGCAGGACAGGCCATGGAGAACTGGGAGCCTTGTTATGCTGATGGGCGGGATGTAAATTGCCAACAACCACTCGGGAGAAGTGAATGGTGTTTCCTGAAACAACTAAAAAACAAAGCAACAGAACCTAGGGCACTTCCACTTATGGTCCTATAGCTTAGGGAAATTAAAATCAAAAAGACACAGCCACCCCAAAGTTTGGAACAGCTCTGTTTACAAGAACCTCGTTTACAGTACAAGTTCAACATCGCAGAAAGTGAAAAATGGATAAAGAAGTTGTGGTATTCACTTACAAAGCAATATCACTCAGCAATAAAATCTGTGTCATCAGGCCCTTAGCAGCACAATGAGTGGATTCAGCTATGATGATTCTAACTGAAGTAAGTCACACAGAAAAAGAAACATCATAAGATATCAGTAATACACGGAATGTAAACTTGGCTACACAGGAACTGAATTACAGAACAGAACAGGGTCTCAAATTTAGAAAACCAACTTATGCTTGCTTAAGGGTAAAGGTGAGTTGGGGTGCTGCATAAAACCAGAGATTGAAATGAGCACAGATAAAGTTCCTTAAGTCAAATATGGAATAGACAAGAGCTACTCCTTGCTCAACGAAATGGACTCAACACCGCATATTAAACGCCTAAGAATGTACCTGACTAGTAAGTATCTTAAAACCTATGGATTGCTATGTCTCCGAAAGAGAATCAAGCATGTGTACAGGGGCATAAACGCAGCAGTGATAGGATTGGAGAGGTTCGGTGAGCAAATGAAGACCCTTTGAAGTCATATTGCATGGTACCCATTACACGGGTCTTAACTCTCCAGGTTTAAGGTATTCTTCCTTCAGCTAAAACATGCATGTGGAACCCAAGTATGATCAACCATGTGAACGGGAGACGTGTTCAAATATGTCTCAGTTTTCCTCCCCTGGTACTCGGGTGCAACATTCCAGACGCTTTACTAACACTCTCCCCATTTGGAGAGTCAGCGCCTTTAACCTCCTGTTTGGCCCACTTTGCAATTTCTGCGGAAGATGAACAGGAATAGCGAGAACCAATGAGAGACTAGCTGGAGGTGTCTGGACGGGCAAATTTAACTCTCATTTCCCACCAGGAAGAGGAAATAACCAAAGGCTCAGCGTGCCGTGCCGGAACCAGATTAGGGCCTGAAGCCATCCTGTGGTGTTGCGGCCAGGTCACAAGAAAGCAAGTTGAAGAAAGGAGCTCAGGGGCACTGTAATTCACAAACCTGCAGAGTTATAAATGACAGCTATCGTCCAAAAATAGACTGAAGTAAGGCTGCCAAGAGGACTTGAAAGCGGGGCAGAATTGCAGGAAACCGATTTCAGGAGGTAGACTGGAATTGCATTGAAAGCATAGGAAAAGAGGCAGAACGTCCACAATGATGCACTTGGCCGAAAAGTGCGTATGCGTTTTTTCCTGAATATATTCAGGAAAAAACGCATACGCCCTTTTTGGCCAACCAAGCAAGCTTGCAAAGGAAATCTGCACTACAATGAAGTCTCACTTCCCCCCGGTCAAAAGGGCCATCTGAAAAAAGTGTAAAATCCAGAAAGGCAGGACAGGCCATGGAGAACTGGGAGCCTTGTTATGCTGATGGGCGGGATGTAAATTGCCAACAGACACTCGGGAGAAGTGTATGGTGTTTCCTGAAACATCGAAAAAACAAAGCAACAGAACCTAGGGCACTTCCACTTATGGTCCTATAGCTTAGGGAAATTAAAGTCAAAAAGACACAGCCACCCCAAAGTTTGGAATGGCTCTGTTTACAAGAACCTCGTTTACAGTACAAGTTCAACATCGCAGAAAGTGAAAAATGGATAAAGAAGTTGTGGTATTTACTTACAAAGCAATATCACTCAGCAATGAAATCTGTGTCATCAGGCCCTTAGCAGCACAATGAGTGGATTCAGGTATGATGATTCTAACTGAAATAAGTCACACAGAAAAAGAAACATCATAAGATATCAGTAATACACGGAATGTAAACTTGGCTACACAGGAACTGAATTACAGAACAGAACAGGGTCTCAAATTTAGAAAACCAACTTATTCTTGCTTAAGGGTAAAGGTGAGTTGGGGTGCTGCATAAAACCAGAGATTGAAATGAGCACAGATAAAGTTCCTTAAGCCAAATATGGAATAGACAAGAGCTACTCCTTGCTCAACGAAATGGACTCAACACCTCATATTAAACGCCTAAGAATGACTAGTAAGTATCTTAAAACCTATGGATACTTAAAACCTTAAGATACTTACCTGACTAGTAAGTATCTTAAAACCATGGATTGCTATGTCTCCGAAAGAGAATCAAGCATGTGTACAGGGGCGTAAACGCAGCAGTGATAGGATTGGAGAGGTTCGGTGAGCAAATGAAGACCCTTTGAAGTCATATTGCATGGTACCCATTCCACGGGTTTCAACTACCCAGGTTTAAGGTATTCTTCCTTCAGCTAAAACATGCATGTGGAACCTAGAGTATGATCAACCATGTGATCGGGAGACGTGTTCAAATATGTCTCAGTTTTCCTCCCCTGGTACTCGGGTGCAACATTCCAGACGCTTTACTAACACTCTCCCCACTTGGAGAGTCAGTCCCTTTAACCTCCTGTTTGGCCCAGTTTGCAATTTCTGCGGAAGATGAACAGGAATAGCGAGAACCAATGAGAGGCTAGCTGGAGGTGTCTGGACGGGCAAATTTAACTCTCATTTCCCACCAGGAAGAGGAATTAACCAAAGGCTCAGCATGCCGGGCCGGAACCAGATTAGGGCCTGAAGCCATCCTGCGGTGTTGCGGCCAGGTCACAAGAAAGCGAGTTGAAGAAAGGAGCTCAGGGGCACTGTAATTCACAAACCTGCAGAGTTATAAATGACAGCTATCGTCCAAAAATAGACTGAAGTAAGGCTGCCAAGAGGACTTGAAAGCGGGGCAGAATTGCAGGAAACCGATTTCAGGAGGTAGACTGGAATTGCATTGAAAGCATAGGAAAAGAGGCAGAACGTCCACAATGATGCACTTGGCCAAAAAGGGCGTATGCGTTTTTTCCTGAATATATTCAGGAAAAAACGCATACGCCCTTTTTGGCCAACCAAGCAAGCTTGCAAAGGAAATCTGCACTACAATGAAGTCTCACTTCCCCCCGGTCAAAAGGGCCATCTGAAAAAAGTGTAAAATCCAGAAAGGCAGGACAGGCCATGGAGAACTGGGAGCCTTGTTATGCTGATGGGCGGGATGTAAATTGCCAACAGACACTCGGGAGAAGTGTATGGTGTTTCCTGAAACATCTAAAAAACAAAGCAACAGAACCTAGGGCACTTCCACTTATGGTCCTATAGCTTAGGGAAATTAAAATCAAAAAGACACAGCCACCCCAAAGTTTGGAATGACTCTGTTTACAAGAACCTCGTTTACAGTACAAGTTCAACATCGCAGAAAGTGAAAAATGGATAAAGAAGTTGTGGTATTTACTTACAAAGCAATATCACTCAGCAATGAAATCTGTGTCATCAGGCCCTTAGCAGCACAATGAGTGGATTCAGGTATGATGATTCTAACTGAAATAAGTCACACAGAAAAAGAAACATCATAAGATATCAGTAATACACGGAATGTAAACTTGGCTACACAGGAACTGAATTACAGAACAGAACAGGGTCTCAAATTTAGAAAACCAACTTATTCTTGCTTAAGGGTAAAGGTGAGTTGGGGTGCTGCATAAAACCAGAGATTGAAATGAGCACAGATAAAGTTCCTTAAGCCAAATATGGAATAGACAAGAGCTACTCCTTGCTCAACGAAATGGACTCAACACCTCATATTAAACGCCTAAGAATGACTAGTAAGTATCTTAAAACCTATGGATACTTAAAACCTTAAGATACTTACCTGACTAGTAAGTATCTTAAAACCTATGGATTGCTATGTCTCCGAAAGAGAATCAAGCATGTGTACAGGGGCGTAAACGCAGCAGTGATAGGATTGGAGAGGTTCGGTGAGCAAATGAAGACCCTTTGAAGTCATATTGCATGGTACCCATTCCACGGGTTTCAACTACCCAGGTTTAAGGTATTCTTCCTTCAGCTAAAACATGCATGTGGAACCTAGAGTATGATCAACCATGTGATCGGGAGACGTGTTCAAATATGTCTCAGTTTTCCTCCCCTGGTACTCGGGTGCAACATTCCAGACGCTTTACTAACACTCTCCCCACTTGGAGAGTCAGTCCCTTTAACCTCCTGTTTGGCCCAGTTTGCAATTTCTGCGGAAGATGAACAGGAATAGCGAGAACCAATGAGAGGCTAGCTGGAGGTGTCTGGACGGGCAAATTTAACTCTCATTTCCCACCAGGAAGAGGAATTAACCAAAGGATCAGCATGCCGGGCCGGAACCAGATTAGGGCCTGAAGCCATCCTGCGGTGTTGCGGCCAGGTCACAAGAAAGCGAGTTGAAGAAAGGAGCTCAGGGGCACTGTAATTCACAAACCTGCAGAGTTATAAATGACAGCTATCGTCCAAAAATAGACTGAAGTAAGGCTGCCAAGAGGACTTGAAAGCGGGGCAGAATTGCAGGAAACCGATTTCAGGAGGTAGACTGGAATTGCATTGAAAGCATAGGAAAAGAGGCAGAACGTCCACAATGATGCACTTGGCCAAAAAGGGCGTATGCGTTTTTTCCTGAATATATTCAGGAAAAAACGCATACGCCCTTTTTGGCCAACCAAGCAGGCTTGCAAAGGAAATCTGCACTACAATGAAGTCTCACTTCCCCCCGGTCAAAAGGGCCATCTGAAAAAAGTGTAAAATCCAGAAAGGCAGGACAGGCCATGGAGAACTGGGAGCCTTGTTATGCTGATGGGCGGGATGTAAATTGCCAACAACCACTCGGGAGAAGTGTATGGTGTTTCCTGAAACATCTAAAAAACAAAGCAACAGAGCCTAGGGCACTGCCACTTATGGTCCTATAGCTTAGGGAAATTAAAATCAAAAAGACACAGCCACCCCAAAGTTTGGGACGGCTCTGTTTACAAGATCCTCGTTTACAGTACAAGTTCAACATCGCAGAAAGTGAAAAATGGATAAAGAAGTTGTGGTATTTACTTACAAAGCAATATCACTCAGCAATGAAATCTGTGTCATCAGGCCCTTAGCAGCACAATGAGTGGATTCAGGTATGATGATTCTAACTGAAGTAAGTCACACAGAAAAAGAAACATCATAAGATATCAGTAATACACGGAATGTAAACTTGGCTACACAGGAACTGAATTACAGAACAGAACAGGGTCTCAAATTTAGAAAACCAACTTATGCTTGCTTAAGGGTAAAGGTGAGTTGGGGTGCTGCATAAAACCAGAGATTGAAATGAGCACAGATAAAGTTCCTTAAGTCAAATATGGAATAGACAAGAGCTACACCTTGCTCAACGAAATGGACTCAACACCGCATATTAAACGCCTAAGAATGTACCTGACTAGTAAGTATCTTAAAACCTATGGATTGCTATGTCTCCGAAAGAGAATCAAGCATGTGTACAGGGGCATAAACGCAGCAGTGATAGGATTGGAGAGGCTCGGTGAGCAAATGAAGACCCTTTGAAGTCATATTGCATGGTACCCATTACACGGGTCTTAACTCTCCAGGTTTAAGGTATTCTTCCTTCAGCTAAAACATGCATGTGGAACCCAAGTATGATCAACCATGTGAACGGGAGACGTGTTCAAATATGTCTCAGTTTTCCTCCCCTGGTACTCGGGTGCAACATTCCAGACGCTTTACTAACACTCTCCCCATTTGGAGAGTCAGCGCCTTTAACCTCCTGTTTGGCCCAGTTTGCAATTTCTGCGGAAGATGAACAGGAATAGCGAGAACCAATGAGAGACTAGCTGGAGGTGTCTGGACGGGCAAATTTAACTCTCATTTCCCACCAGGAAGAGGAAATAACCAAAGGCTCAGCGTGCCGTGCCGGAACCAGATTAGGGCCTGAAGCCATCCTGTGGTGTTGCGGCCAGGTCACAAGAAAGCAAGTTGAAGAAAGGAGCTCAGGGGCACTGTAATTCACAAACCTGCAGAGTTATAAATGACAGCTATCGTCCAAAAATAGACTGAAGTAAGGCTGCCAAGAGGACTTGAAAGCGGGGCAGAATTGCAGGAAACCGATTTCAGGAGGTAGACTGGAATTGCATTGAAAGCATAGGAAAAGAGGCAGAACGTCCACAATGATGCACTTGGCCGAAAAGTGCGTATGCGTTTTATCCTGAATATATTCAGGAAAAAACGCATACGCCCTTTTTGGCCAACCAAGCAAGCTTGCAAAGGAAATCTGCACTACAATGAAGTCTCACTTCCCCCCGGTCAAAAGGGCCATCTGAAAAAAGTGTAAAATCCAGAAAGGCAGGACAGGCCATGGAGAACTGGGAGCCTTGTTATGCTGATGGGCGGGATGTAAATTGCCAACAGACACTCGGGAGAAGTGTATGGTGTTTCCTGAAACATCTAAAAAACAAAGCAACAGAACCTAGGGCACTTCCACTTATGGTCCTATAGCTTAGGGAAATTAAAATAAAAAAGACACAGCCACCCCAATGTTTGGAATGGCTCTGTTTACAAGAACCTCGTTTACAGTACAAGTTCAACATCGCAGAAAGTGAAAAATGGATAAAGAAGTTGTGGTATTTACTTACAAAGCAATATCACTCAGCAATGAAATCTGTGTCATCAGGCCCTTAGCAGCACAATGAGTGGATTCAGGTATGATGATTCTAACTGAAATAAGTCACACAGAAAAAGAAACATCATAAGATATCAGTAATACACGGAATGTAAACTTGGCTACACAGGAACTGAATTACAGAACAGAACAGGGTCTCAAATTTAGAAAACCAACTTATTCTTGCTTAAGGGTAAAGGTGAGTTGGGGTGCTGCATAAAACCAGAGATTGAAATGAGCACAGATAAAGTTCCTTAAGCCAAATATGGAATAGACAAGAGCTACTCCTTGCTCAACGAAATGGACTCAACACCTCATATTAAACGCCTAAGAATGACTAGTAAGTATCTTAAAACCTATGGATACTTAAAACCTTAAGATACTTACCTGACTAGTAAGTATCTTAAAACCTATGGATTGCTATGTCTCCGAAAGAGAATCAAGCATGTGTACAGGGGCGTAAACGCAGCAGTGATAGGATTGGAGAGGTTCGGTGAGCAAATGAAGACCCTTTGAAGTCATATTGCATGGTACCCATTCCACGGGTTTCAACTACCCAGGTTTAAGGTATTCTTCCTTCAGCTAAAACATGCATGTGGAACCTAGAGTATGATCAACCATGTGATCGGGAGACGTGTTCAAATATGTCTCAGTTTTCCTCCCCTGGTACTCGGGTGCAACATTCCAGACGCTTTACTAACACTCTCCCCACTTGGAGAGTCAGTCCCTTTAACCTCCTGTTTGGCCCAGTTTGCAATTTCTGCGGAAGATGAACAGGAATAGCGAGAACCAATGAGAGGCTAGCTGGAGGTGTCTGGACGGGCAAATTTAACTCTCATTTCCCACCAGGAAGAGGAATTAACCAAAGGCTCAGCGTGCCGGGCCGGAAGCAGATTAGGGCCTGAAGCCATCCTGCGGTGTTGCGGCCAGGTCACAAGAAAGCGAGTTGAAGAAAGGAGCTCAGGGGCACTGTAATTCACAAACCTGCAGAGTTATAAATGACAGCTATCGTCCAAAAATAGACTGAAGTAAGGCTGCCAAGAGGACTTGAAAGCGGGGCAGAATTGCAGGAAACCGATTTCAGGAGGTAGACTGGAATTGCATTGAAAGCATAGGAAAAGAGGCAGAACGTCCACAATGATGCACTTGGCCAAAAAGGGCGTATGCGTTTTTTCCTGAATATATTCAGGAAAAAACGCATACGCCCTTTTTGGCCAACCAAGCAAGCTTGCAAAGGAAATCTGCACTACAATGAAGTCTCACTTCCCCCCGGTCAAAAGGGCCATCTGAAAAAAGTGTAAAATCCAGAAAGGCAGGACAGGCCATGGAGAACTGGGAGCCTTGTTATGCTGATGGGCGGGATGTAAATTGCCAACAGACACTCGGGAGAAGTGTATGGTGTTTCCTGAAACATCTAAAAAACAAAGCAACAGAGCCTAGGGCACTGCCACTTATGGTCCTATAGCTTAGGGAAATTAAAATCAAAAAGACACAGCCACCCCAAAGTTTGGGACGCCTCTGTTTACAAGAACCTCGTTTACAGTACAAGTTCAACATCGCAGAAAGTGAAAAATGGATAAAGAAGTTGTGGTATTTACTTACAAAGCAATATCACTCAGCAATGAAATCTGTGTCATCAGGCCCTTAGCAGCACAATGAGTGGATTCAGGTATGATGATTCTAACTGAAATAAGTCACACAGAAAAAGAAACATCATAAGATATCAGTAATACACGGAATGTAAACTTGGCTACACAGGAACTGAATTACAGAACAGAACAGGGTCTCAAATTTAGAAAAGCAACTTATGCTTGCTTAAGGGGAAAGGTGAGTTGGGGTGCTGCATAAAACCAGAGATTGAAATGAGCACAGATAAAGTTCCTTAAGTCAAATATGGAATAGACAAGAGCTACTCCTTGCTCAACGAAATGGACTCAACACCCCATATTAAATGCCTAAGAATGTACCTGACTAGTAAGTATCTTAAAACCTATGGATTGCTATGTCTCCGAAAGAGAATCAAGCATGTGTACAGGGGCGTAAACGCAGCAGTGATAGGATTGGAGAGGTTCAGTGAGCAAATGAAAACCCTTTGAAGTCATATTGCATGGTACCCATTCCACGGGTTTCAACTACCCAGGTTTAAGGTATTCTTCCTTCAGCTAAAACATGCATGTGGAACCCAGAGTATGATCAACCATGTGAACGGGAGACGTGTTCAAATATGTCTCAGTTTTCCTCCCCTGGTACTCGGGTGCAACATTCCAGACGCTTTACTAACACTCTCCCCACTTGGAGAGTCAGCGCCTTTAACCTCCTGTTTGGCCCAGTTTGCAATTTCTGCGGAAGATGAACAGGAATAGCGAGAACCAATGAGAGGCTAGCTGGAGGTGTCTGGACGGGCAAATTTAACTCTCATTTCCCACCAGGAAGAGGAATTAACCAAAGGCTCAGCATGCCGGGCCGGAACCAGTTTAGGGCCTGAAGCCATCCTGCGGTGTTGCGGCCAGGTCACAAGAAAGCGAGTTGAAGAAAGGAGCTCAGGGGCACTGTAATTCACAAACCTGCAGAGTTATAAATGACAGCTATCGTCCGAAAATAGACTGAAGTAAGGCTGCCAAGAGGACTTGAAAGCGGGGCAGAATTGCAGGAAACCGATTTCAGGAGGTAGACTGGAATTGCATTGAAAGCATAGGAAAAGAGGCAGAACGTCCACAATGATGCACTTGGCCAAAAAGGGCGTATGCGTTTTTTCCTGAATATATTCAGGAAAAAACGCATACGCCCTTTTTGGCCAACCAAGCAAGCTTGCAAAGGAAATCTGCACTACAATGAAGTCTCACTTCCCCCCGGTCAAACGGGCCATCTGTAAAAAGTGTACAATCAAGAAAGGCAACAGGCCATTGAGAACTGGGAGCCTTGTTATGCTGATGGGAGGGATGTAAATTGCCAACAGACACTTGGGAGAAGTGTATGGTGTTTCCTGAAACATCTAAAAAACAAAGCAACAGAGCCTAGGGCACTTCCACTTATGGTCCTATAGCTTAGGGAAATTAAAATCAAAAAGACACAGCCACCCCAAAGTTTGGAACAGCTCTGTTTACAAGAACCTCGTTTACAGTACAAGTTCAACATCGCAGAAAGTGAAAAATGGATAAAGAAGTTGTGGTATTTACTTACAAAGCAATATCACTCAGCAATGAAATCTGTGTCATCAGGCCCTTAGCAGCACAATGAGTGGATTCAGGTATGATGATTCAAACTGAAGTAAGTCACACAGAAAAAGAAACATCATAAGATATCAGTAATACACGGAATGTAAACTTGGCTACACAGGAACTGAATTACAGAACAGAACAGGGTCTCAAATTTAGAAAAGCAACTTATGCTTGCTTAAGGGGAAAGGTGAGTTGGGGTGCTGCATAAAACCAGAGATTGAAATGAGCACAGATAAAGTTCCTTAAGTCAAATATGGAATAGACAAGAGCTACTCCTTGCTCAACGAAATGGACTCAACACCGCATATTAAACGCCTAAGAATGTACCTGACTAGTAAGTATCTTAAAACCTATGGATTGCTATGTCTCCGAAAGAGAATCAAGCATGTGTACAGGGGCATAAACGCAGCAGTGATAGGATTGGAGAGGTTCGGTGAGCAAATGAAGACCCTTTGAAGTCATATTGCATGGTACCCATTACACGGCTCTTAACTCTCCAGGTTTAAGGTATTCTTCCTTCAGCTAAAACATGCATGTGGAACCCAGAGTATTATCAACCATGTGAACGGGAGATGTGTTCAAATATGTCTCAGTTTTCCTCCCCTGGTACTCGGGTGCAACATTCCAGACGCTTTACTAACACTCTCCCCACTTGGAGAGTCAGCGCCTTTAACCTCCTGTTTGGCCCAGTTTGCAATTTCTGCGGAAGATGAACAGGAATAGCGAGAACCAATGAGAGGCTAGCTGGAGGTGTCTGGACGGGCAAATTTAACTCTCATTTCCCACCAGGAAGAGGAATTAACCAAAGGCTCAGCGTGCCGGGCCGGAAGCAGATTAGGGCCTGAAGCCATCCTGCGGTGTTGCGGCCAGGTCACAAGAAAGCGAGTTGAAGAAAGGAGCTCAGGGGCACTGTAATTCACAAACCTGCAGAGTTATAAATGACAGCTATCGTCCAAAAATAGACTGAAGTAAGGCTGCCAAGAGGACTTGAAAGCGGGGCAGAATTGCAGGAAACCGATTTCAGGAGGTAGACTGGAATTGCATTGAAAGCATAGGAAAAGAGGCAGAACGTCCACAATGATGCACTTGGCCAAAAAGGGCGTATGCGTTTTTTCCTGAATATATTCAGGAAAAAACGCATACGCCCTTTTTGGCCAACCAAGCAAGCTTGCAAAGGAAATCTGCACTACAATGAAGTCTCACTTCCCCCCGGTCAAAAGGGCCATCTGAAAAAAGTGTAAAATCCAGAAAGGCAGGACAGGCCATGGAGAACTGGGAGCCTTGTTATGCTGATGGGCGGGATGTAAATTGCCAACAGACACTCGGGAGAAGTGTATGGTGTTTCCTGAAACATCTAAAAAACAAAGCAACAGAGCCTAGGGCACTGCCACTTATGGTCCTATAGCTTAGGGAAATTAAAATCAAAAAGACACAGCCACCCCAAAGTTTGGGACGCCTCTGTTTACAAGAACCTCGTTTACAGTACAAGTTCAACATCGCAGAAAGTGAAAAATGGATAAAGAAGTTGTGGTATTTACTTACAAAGCAATATCACTCAGCAATGAAATCTGTGTCATCAGGCCCTTAGCAGCACAATGAGTGGATTCAGGTATGATGATTCTAACTGAAATAAGTCACACAGAAAAAGAAACATCATAAGATATCAGTAATACACGGAATGTAAACTTGGCTACACAGGAACTGAATTACAGAACAGAACAGGGTCTCAAATTTAGAAAAGCAACTTATGCTTGCTTAAGGGGAAAGGTGAGTTGGGGTGCTGCATAAAACCAGAGATTGAAATGAGCACAGATAAAGTTCCTTAAGTCAAATATGGAATAGACAAGAGCTACTCCTTGCTCAACGAAATGGACTCAACACCCCATATTAAATGCCTAAGAATGTACCTGACTAGTAAGTATCTTAAAACCTATGGATTGCTATGTCTCCGAAAGAGAATCAAGCATGTGTACAGGGGCGTAAACGCAGCAGTGATAGGATTGGAGAGGTTCAGTGAGCAAATGAAAACCCTTTGAAGTCATATTGCATGGTACCCATTCCACGGGTTTCAACTACCCAGGTTTAAGGTATTCTTCCTTCAGCTAAAACATGCATGTGGAACCCAGAGTATGATCAACCATGTGAACGGGAGACGTGTTCAAATATGTCTCAGTTTTCCTCCCCTGGTACTCGGGTGCAACATTCCAGACGCTTTACTAACACTCTCCCCACTTGGAGAGTCAGCGCCTTTAACCTCCTGTTTGGCCCAGTTTGCAATTTCTGCGGAAGATGAACAGGAATAGCGAGAACCAATGAGAGGCTAGCTGGAGGTGTCTGGACGGGCAAATTTAACTCTCATTTCCCACCAGGAAGAGGAATTAACCAAAGGCTCAGCATGCCGGGCCGGAACCAGTTTAGGGCCTGAAGCCATCCTGCGGTGTTGCGGCCAGGTCACAAGAAAGCGAGTTGAAGAAAGGAGCTCAGGGGCACTGTAATTCACAAACCTGCAGAGTTATAAATGACAGCTATCGTCCGAAAATAGACTGAAGTAAGGCTGCCAAGAGGACTTGAAAGCGGGGCAGAATTGCAGGAAACCGATTTCAGGAGGTAGACTGGAATTGCATTGAAAGCATAGGAAAAGAGGCAGAACGTCCACAATGATGCACTTGGCCAAAAAGGGCGTATGCGTTTTTTCCTGAATATATTCAGGAAAAAACGCATACGCCCTTTTTGGCCAACCAAGCAAGCTTGCAAAGGAAATCTGCACTACAATGAAGTCTCACTTCCCCCCGGTCAAACGGGCCATCTGTAAAAAGTGTACAATCAAGAAAGGCAACAGGCCATTGAGAACTGGGAGCCTTGTTATGCTGATGGGCGGGATGTAAATTGCCAACAGACACTTGGGAGAAGTGTATGGTGTTTCCTGAAACATCTAAAAAACAAAGCAACAGAGCCTAGGGCACTTCCACTTATGGTCCTATAGCTTAGGGAAATTAAAATCAAAAAGACACAGCCACCCCAAAGTTTGGAACAGCTCTGTTTACAAGAACCTCGTTTACAGTACAAGTTCAACATCGCAGAAAGTGAAAAATGGATAAAGAAGTTGTGGCATTTACTTACAAAGCAATATCACTCAGCAATGAAATCTGTGTCATCAGGCCCTTAGCAGCACAATGAGTGGATTCAGGTATGATGATTCAAACTGAAGTAAGTCACACAGAAAAAGAAACATCATAAGATATCAGTAATACACGGAATGTAAACTTGGCTACACAGGAACTGAATTACAGAACAGAACAGGGTCTCAAATTTAGAAAAGCAACTTATGCTTGCTTAAGGGGAAAGGTGAGTTGGGGTGCTGCATAAAACCAGAGATTGAAATGAGCACAGATAAAGTTCCTTAAGTCAAATATGGAATAGACAAGAGCTACTCCTTGCTCAACGAAATGGACTCAACACCGCATATTAAACGCCTAAGAATGTACCTGACTAGTAAGTATCTTAAAACCTATGGATTGCTATGTCTCCGAAAGAGAATCAAGCATGTGTACAGGGGCATAAACGCAGCAGTGATAGGATTGGAGAGGTTCGGTGAGCAAATGAAGACCCTTTGAAGTCATATTGCATGGTACCCATTACACGGCTCTTAACTCTCCAGGTTTAAGGTATTCTTCCTTCAGCTAAAACATGCATGTGGAACCCAGAGTATTATCAACCATGTGAACGGGAGATGTGTTCAAATATGTCTCAGTTTTCCTCCCCTGGTACTCGGGTGCAACATTCCAGACGCTTTACTAACACTCTCCCCACTTGGAGAGTCAGCGCCTTTAACCTCCTGTTTGGCCCAGTTTGCAATTTCTGCGGAAGATGAACAGGAATAGCGAGAACCAATGAGAGACTAGCTGGAGGTGTCTGGACGGGCAAATTTAACTCTCATTTCCCACCAGGAAGAGGAAATAACCAAAGGCTCAGCGTGCCGTGCCGGAACCAGATTAGGGCCTGAAGCCATCCTGCGGTGTTGCGGCCAGGTCACAAGAAAGCGAGTTGAAGAAAGGAGCTCAGGGGCACTGTAATTCACAAACCTGCAGAGTTATAAATGACAGCTATCGTCCGAAAATAGACTGAAGTAAGGCTGCCAAGAGGACTTGAAAGCGGGGCAGAATTGCAGGAAACCGATTTCAGGAGGTAGACTGGAATTGCATTGAAAGCATAGGAAAAGAGGCAGAACGTCCACAATGATGCACTTGGCCAAAAAGGGCGTATGCGTTTTTTCCTGAATATATTCAGGAAAAAACGCATACGCCCTTTTTGGCCAACCAAGCAAGCTTGCAAAGGAAATCTGCACTACAATGAAGTCTCACTTCCCCCCGGTCAAAAGGGCCATCTGAAAAAAGTGTAAAATACAGAAAGGCAGGACAGGCCATGGAGAACTGGGAGCCTTGTTATGCTGATGGGCGGGATGTAAATTGCCAACAGACACTCGGGAGAAGTGTATGGTGTTTCCTGAAACATCTAAAAAACAAAGCAACAGAGCCTAGGGCACTGCCACTTATGGTCCTATAGCTTAGGGAAATTAAAATCAAAAAGACACAGCCACCCCAAAGTTTGGGACGCCTCTGTTTACAAGAACCTCGTTTACAGTACAAGTTCAACATCGCAGAAAGTGAAAAATGGATAAAGAAGTTGTGGTATTTACTTACAAAGCAATATCACTCAGCAATGAAATCTGTGTCATCAGGCCCTTAGCATCACAATGAGTGGATTCAGGTATGATGATTCTAACTGAAATAAGTCACACAGAAAAAGAAACATCATAAGATATCAGTAATACACGGAATGTAAACTTGGCTACACAGGAACTGAATTACAGAACAGAACAGGGTCTCAAATTTAGAAAACCAACTTATGCTTGCTTAAGGGTAAAGGTGAGTTGGGGTGCTGCATAAAACCAGAGATTGAAATGAGAACAGATAAAGTTCCTTAAGCCAAATATGGAATAGACAAGAGCTACTCCTTGCTCAACGAAATGGACTCAACACCGCATATTAAACGCCTAAGAATGTACCTGACTAGTAAGTATCGTAAAACCTATGGATTGCTATGTCTCCAAAAGAGAATCAAGCATGTGTACAGGGGCATAAACGCAGCAGTGATAGGATTGGAGAGGTTCGGTGAGCAAATGAAGACCCTTTGAAGTCATATTGCATGGTACCCATTACACGGGTTTCAACTACCCAGGTTTAAGGTATTCTTCCTTCAGCTAAAACATGCATGTGGAACCCAAGTATGATCAACCATGTGAACGGGAGACGTGTTCAAATATGTCTCAGTTTTCCTCCCCTGGTACTCGGGTGCAACATTCCAGACGCTTTACTAACACTCTCCCCACTTGGAGAGTCAGCGCCTTTAACCTCCTGTTTGGCCCAGTTTGCAATTTCTGCGGAAGATGAACAGGAATAGCGAGAACCAATGAGAGGCTAGCTGGAGGTGTCTGGACGGGCAAATTTAACTCTCATTTCCCACCAGGAAGAGGAAATAACCAAAGGCTCAGCGTGACGTACCGGAACCAGATGAGGGCCTGAAGCCATCCTGCGGTGTTGCGGCCAACTCAAAAGAAAGCGAGTTGAAGAAAGGAGCTCAGGGGCACTGTAATTCACAAACCTGCAGAGTTATAAATGACAGCTATCGTCCAAAAATAGACTGAAGTAAGGCTGCCAAGAGGACTTGAAAGCGGGGCAGAATTGCAGGAAACTGATTTCAGGAGGTAGACTGGAATTGCATTGAAAGCATAGGAAAAGAGGCAGAACGTCCACAATGATGCACTTGGCCAAAAAGGGCGTATGCGTTTTTTCCTGAATATATTCAGGAAAAAACGCATACGCCCTTTTTGGCCAACCAAGCAAGCTTGCAAAGGAAATCTGCACTACAATGAAGTCTCACTTCCCCCCGGTCAAAAGGGCCATCTGAAAAAAGTGTAAAATCCAGAAAGGCAACAGGCCATTGAGAACTGGGAGCCTTGTTATGCTGATGGGCGGGATGTTAATTGCCAACAGACACTCGGGAGAAGTGTATGGTGTTTCCTGAAACATCTAAAAAACAAAGCAACAGAGCCTAGGGCACTTCCACTTATGGTCCTATAGCTTAGGGAAATTAAAATCAAAAAGACACAGCCACCCCAAAGTTTGGAACGGCTCTGTTTACAAGAACCTCGTTTACAGTACAAGTTCAACATCGCAGAAAGTGAAAAATGGATAAAGAACTTGTGGTACTTACGTACAATGCAGTATCACTCAGCAATGAAATCTATGTCATCAGGCCCGTAACAGCATAATGAGTAGATTCAGGTACGATGATTCTAACTGAAATAAGTCACACAGAAAAAGAAACATCATAAGATATCAGTAATACACGGAATGTAAACTTGGCTACACAGGAACTGAATTACAGAACAGAACAGGGTCTCAAATTTAGAAAAACAACTTATGCTTGCTTAAGGGTAAAGGTGAGTTGGGGTGCTGCATAAAACCAGAGATTGAAATGAGCACAGATAAAGTTCCTTAAGCCAAATATGGAATAGACAAGAGCTACTCCTTGCTCAACGAAATGGACTCAACACCCCATATTAAACGCCTAAGAATGTACCTGACTAGTAAGTATCTTGAAACCTATGGATTGCTATGTCTCCGAAAGAGAATCAAGCGTGTGTACAGGGGCATAAACGCAGCAGTGATAGGATTGGAGAGGTTCGGTGAGCAAATGAAGACCCTTTGAAGTCATATTGCATGGTACCCATTACACGGGTCTCAACTCTCCAGGTTTAAAGTATTCTTCCTTCAGCTAAGACATGCATGTGGAACCCAAGTATGATCAACCATGTGAACGGGAGACGTGTTCAAATATGTCTCAGTTTTCCTCCCCTGGTACTCGGGTGCAACATTCCAGACGCTTTACTAACACTCTCCCCACTTGGAGAGTCAGCGCCTTTAACCTCCTGTTTGGCCCAGTTTGCAATTTCTGCGGAAGATGAACAGGAATAGCGAGAACCAATGAGAGGCTAGCTGAAGGTGTCTGGACGGGCAAATTTAACTATCATTTCCCACCAGGAAGAGGAAATAACCAAAGGCTCAGCGTGCCGTACCGGAACCAGATTAGGGCCTGAAGCCATCCTGCGGTGTTGCGGCCAGCTCAAAAGAAAGCGAGTTGAAGAAAGGAGCTCAGGGGCACTGTAATTCACAAACCTGCAGAGTTATAAATGACAGCTATCGTCCAAAAATAGACTGAAGTAAGGCTGCCAAGAGGACTTGAAAGCGGGGCAGAATTGCAGGAAACCGATTTCAGGAGGTAGACTGGAATTGCATTGAAAGCATAGGAAAAGAGGCAGAACGTCCACAATGATGCACTTGGCCAAAAAGGGCGTATGTGTTTTTTCCTGAATATATTCAGGAAAAAACGCATACGCCCTTTTTGGCCAACCAAGCAAGCTTGCAAAGGAAATCTGCACTACAATGAAGTCTCACTTCCCCCGGTCAAAAGGGCCATCTCAAAAAAGTGTAAAATCCAGAAAGGCAGGACAGGCCATGGAGAACTGGGAGCCTTGTTATGCTGATGGGCGGGATGTAAATTGCCAACAACCACTCGGGAGAAGTGTATGGTGTTTCCTGAAACATCTAAAAAACAAAGCAACAGAACCTAGGGCACTTCCACTTATGGTCCTATAGCTTAGGGAAATTAAAATCAAAAAGACACAGCCACCCCAAAGTTTGGGACACCTCTGTTTACAAGAACCTCTTTTACAGTACAAGTTCAACATCGCAGAAAGTGAAAAATGGATAAAGAAGTTGTGGTATTTACTTACAAAGCAATATCACTCAGCAATGAAATCTGTGTCATCAGGCCCTCAGCAGCACAATGAGTGGATTCAGGTATGATGATTCTAACTGAAGTAAGTCACACAGAAAAAGAAACATCATAAGATATCAGTAATACACGGAATGTAAACTTGGCTACACAGGAACTGAATTACAGAACAGAACAGGGACTCAAATTTAGAAAAACAACTTATGCTTGCTTAAGGGGAAAGGTGAGTTGGGGTGCTGCATAAAACCAGAGATTGAAATGAGCACAGATAAAGTTCCTTAAGTCAAATATGGAATAGACAAGAGCTACTCCTTGCTCAACGAAATGGACTCAACACCGCATATTAAACGCCTAAGAATGTACCTGACTAGTAAGTATCTTGAAACCTATGGATTGCTATGTCTCCGAAAGAGAATCAAGCATGTGTACAGGGGCATAAACGCAGCAGTGATAGGATTGGAGAGGTTCGGTGAGCAAATGAAGACCCTTTGAAGTCATATTGCATGGTACCCATTCCACGGGTTTCAACTACCCAGGTTTAAGGTATTCTTCCTTCAGCTAAAACATGTATGTGGAACCTAGAGTATGATCAACCATGTGATCGGGAGACGTGTTCAAATATGTCTCAGTTTTCCTCCCCTGGTACTCGGGTGCAACATTCCAGACGCTTTACTAACACTCTCCCGACTTGGAGAGTCAGTCCCTTTAACCTCCTGTTTGGCCCAGTTTGCAATTTCTGCGGAAGATGAACAGGAATAGCGAGAACCAACGGAGAGTAGCTGGAGGTGTCTGGACGGGCAAATTTAACTCTCATTTCCTACCAGGAAGAGGAATTAACCAAAGGCTCAGCGTGCCATGCCAGAACCAGATTAGGGCCTGAAGCCATCCTGCGGTGTTGCGGCCAGGTCACAAGAAAGCGAGTTGAAGAAAGGAGCTCAGGGGCACTGTAATTCACAAACCTGCAGAGTTATAAATGACAGCTATCGTCCAAAAATAGACTGAAGTAAGGCTGCCAAGAGGACTTGAAAGCGGGGCAGCATTGCAGGAAACCGATTTCAGGAGGTAGACTGGAATTGCATTGAAAGCATAGGAAAAGAGGCAGAACGTCCACAATGATGCACTTGGCCAAAAAGGGCGTATGCGTTTTTTCCTGAATATATTCAGGAAAAAACGCATACGCCCTTTTTGGCCAACCAAGCAAGCTTGCAAAGGAAATCTGCACTACAATGAAGTCTCACTTCCCCCCGGTCAAAAGGGCCATCTGAAAAAAGTGTAAAATCCAGAAAGGCAGGACAGGCCATGGAGAACTGGGAGCCTTGTTATGCTGATGGGCGGGATGTAAATTGCCAACAACCACTCGGGAGAAGTGTATGGTGTTTCCTGAAACATCTAAAAAACAAAGCAACAGAGCCTAGGGCACTTCCACTTATGGTCCTATAGCTTAGGGAAATTAAAATCAAAAAGACACAGCCACCCCAAAGTTTGGAACGGCTCTGTTTACAAGAACCTCGTTTACAGTACAAGTTCAACATCGCAGAAAGTGAAAAATGGATAAAGAAGTTGTGGTATTTACTTACAAAGCAATATCACTCAGCAATGAAATCTGTGTCATCAGGCCCTTAGCAGCACAATGAGTGGATTCAGGTATGATGATTCTAACTGAAGTAAGTCACACAGAAAAAGAAACATCATAAGATATCAGTAATACACGGAATGTAAACTTGGCTACACAGGAACTGAATTACAGAACAGAACAGGGTCTCAAATTTAGAAAACCAACTTATGCTTGCTTAAGGGTAAAGGTGAGTTGGGGTTCTGCATAAAACCAGAGATTGAAATGAGCACAGATAAAGTTCCTTAAGTCAAATATGGAATAGACAAGAGCTACTCCTTGCTCAACGAAATGGACTCAACACCGCATATTAAACGCCTAAGAATGTACCTGACTAGTAAGTATCTTAAAACCTATGGATTGCTATGTCTCCGAAAGAGAATCAAGCATGTGTACAGGGGCATAAACGCAGCAGTGCTAGGATTGGAGAGGTTCGGTGAGCAAATGAAGACCCTTTGAAGTCATATTGCATGGTACCCATTACACGGGTCTTAACTCTCCAGGTTTAAGGTATTCTTCCTTCAGCTAAAACATGCATGTGGAACCCAAGTATGATCAACCATGTGAACGGGAGACGTGTTCAAATATGTCTCAGTTTTCCTCCCCTGGTACTCGGGTGCAACATTCCAGACGCTTTACTAACACTCTCCCCACTTGGAGAGTCAGCGCCTTTAACCTCCTGTTTGGCCCAGTTTGCAATTTCTGCGGAAGATGAACAGGAATAGCGAGAACCAATGAGAGGCTAGCTGGAGGTGTCTGGACGGGCAAATTTAACTCTCATTTCCCACCAGGAAGAGGAAATAAACAAAGGCTCAGCGTGCCGTGCCGGAACCAGATTAGGGCCTGAAACCATCCTGCGGTGTTGCGGCCAGGTCACAAGAAAGCAAGTTGAAGAAAGGAGCTCAGGGGCACTGTAATTCACAAACCTGCAGAGTTATAAATGACAGCTATCGTCCAAAAATAGACTGAAGTAAGGCTGCCAAGAGGACTTGAAAGCGGGGCAGAATTGCAGGAAACCGATTTCAGGAGGTAGACTGGAATTGCATTGAAAGCATAGGAAAAGAGGCAGAACGTCCACAATGATGCACTTGGCCAAAAAGGGCGTATGCGTTTTTTCCTGAATATATTCAGGAAAAAACGCATACGCCCTTTTTGGCCAACCAAGCAAGCTTGCAAAGGAAATCTGCACTACAATGAAGTCTCACTTCCCCCCGGTCAAAAGGGCCATCTCAAAAAAGTGTAAAATCCAGAAAGGCAGGACAGGCCATGGAGAACTGGGAGCCTTGTTATGCTGATGGGCGGGATGTAAATTGCCAACAACCACTCGGGAGAAGTGTATGGTGTTTCCTGAAACATCTAAAAAACAAAGCAACAGAACCTAGGGCACTTCCACTTATGGTCCTATAGCTTAGGGAAATTAAAATCAAAAAGACACAGCCACCCCAAAGTTTGGGACGCCTCTGTTTACAAGAACCTCGTTTACAGTACAAGTTCAACATCGCAGAAAGTGAAAAATGGATAAAGAAGTTGTGGTATTTACTTACAAAGCAATATCACTCAGCAATGAAATCTGTGTCATCAGGCCCTTAGCAGCACAATGAGTGGATTCAGGTATGATGATTCTAACTGAAGTAAGTCACACAGAAAAAGAAACATCATAAGATATCAGTAATACACGGAATGTAAACTTGGCTACACAGGAACTGAATTACAGAACAGAACAGGGACTCAAATTTAGAAAAACAACTTATGCTTGCTTAAGGGTAAAGGTGAGTTGGGGTGCTGCATAAAACCAGAGATTGAAATGAGCACAGATAAAGTTCCTTAAGCCAAATATGGAATAGACAAGAGCTACTCCTTGCTCAACGAAATGGACTCAACACCGCATATTAAACGCCTAAGAATGTACCTGACTTGTAAATATCTTAAAACCTATGGATTGCTATGTCTCCAAAAGAGAATCAAGCATGTGTACAGGGGCATAAACGCAGCAGTGATAGGATTGGAGAGGTTCGGTGAGCAAATGAAGACCCTTTGAAGTCATATTGCATGGTACCCATTCCACGGGTTTCAACTACCCAGGTTTAAGGTATTCTTCCTTCAGCTAAAACATGCATGTGGAACCTAGAGTATGATCAACCATGTGATCGGGAGACGTGTTCAAATATGTCTCAGTTTTCGTACCCTGGTACTCGGGTGCAACATTCCAGATGCTTTACTAACACTCTCCCGACTTGGAGAGTCAGTCCCTTTAACCTCCTGTTTGGCCCAGTTTGCAATTTCTGCGGAAGATGAACAGGAATAGCGAGAACCAACGGAGAGTAGCTGGAGGTGTCTGGACGGGCACATTTAACTCTCATTTCCTACCAGGAAGAGGAATTAACCAAAGGCTCAGCGTGCCATGCCAGAACCAGAATAGGGCCTGAAGCCATCCTGCGGTGTTGCGGCCAGGTCACAAGAAAGCGAGTTGAAGAAAGGAGCTCAGGGGCACTGTAATTCACAAACCTGCAGAGTTATAAATGACAGCTATCGTCCAAAAATAGACTGAAGTAAGGCTGCCAAGAGGACTTGAAAGCGGGGCAGAATTGCAGGAAACCGATTTCAGGAGGTAGACTGGAATTGCATTGAAAGCATAGGAAAAGAGGCAGAACGTCCACAATGATGCACTTGGCCAAAAAGGGCGTATGCGTTTTTTCCTGAATATATTCAGGAAAAAACGCATACGCCCTTTTTGGCCAACCAAGCAAGCTTGCAAAGGAAATCTGCACTACAATGAAGTCTCACTTCCCCCCGGTCAAAAGGGCCATCTGAAAAAAGTGTAAAATCCAGAAAGGCAGGATAGGCCATGGAGAACTGGGAGCCTTGTTATGCTGATGGGCGGGATGTAAATTGCCAACAACCACTCGGGAGAAGTGTATGGTGTTTCCTGAAACATCTAAAAAACAAAGCAACAGAGCCTAGGGCACTGCCACTTATGGTCCTATAGCTTAGGGAAATTAAAATCAAAAAGACACAGCCACCCCAAAGTTTGGGACGCCTCTGTTTACAAGAACCTCGTTTACAGTACAAGTTCAACATCGCAGAAAGTGAAAAATGGATAAAGAAGTTGTGGTATTTACTTACAAAGCAATATCACTCAGCAATGAAATCTATGTCATCAGGCCCTTAGCATCACAATGAGTGGATTCAGGTATGATGATTCTAACTGAAATAAGTCACACAGAAAAAGAAACATCATAAGATATCAGTAATACACGGAATGTAAACTTGGCTACACAGGAACTGAATTACAGAACAGAACAGGGTCTCAAATTTAGAAAACCAACTTATGCTTGCTTAAGGGTAAAGGTGAGTTGGGGTGCTGCATAAAACCAGAGATTGAAATGAGCACAGATAAAGTTCCTTAAGTCAAATATGGAATAGACAAGAGCTACTCCTTGCTCAACGAAATGGACTCAACACCGCATATTAAACGCCTAAGAATGTACCTGACTAGTAAGTATCTTAAAACCTATGGATTGCTATGTCTCCGAAAGAGAATCAAGCATGTGTACAGGGGCATAAACGCAGCAGTGATAGGATTGGAGAGGTTCGGTGAGCAAATGAAGACCCTTTGAAGTCATATTGCATGGTACCCATTACACGGGTCTTAACTCTCCAGGTTTAAGGTATTCTTCCTTCAGCTAAAACATGCATGTGGAACCCAAGTATGATCAACCATGTGAACGGGAGACGTGTTCAAATATGTCTCAGTTTTCCTCCCCTGGTACTCGGGTGCAACATTCCAGACGCTTTACTAACACTCTCCCCACTTGGAGAGTCAGCGCCTTTAACCTCCTGTTTGGCACAGTTTGCAATTTCTGCGGAAGATGAACAGGAATAGCGAGAACCAATGAGAGGCTAGCTGGAGGTGTCTGGACGGGCAAATTTAACTCTCATTTCCCACCAGGAAGAGGAAATAACCAAAGGCTCAGCACGCCGTGCCGGAACCAGATTAGGGCCTGAAGCCATCCTGCGGTGTTGCGGCCAGGTCACAAGAAAGCGAGTTGAAGAAAGGAGCTCAGGGGCACTGTAATTCACAAACCTGCAGAGTTATAAATGACAGCTATCGTCCAAAAATAGACTGAAGTAAGGCTGCCAAGAGGACTTGAAAGCGGGGCAGAATTGCAGGAAACCGATTTCAGGAGGTAGACTGGAATTGCATTGAAAGCATAGGAAAAGAGGCAGAACGTCCACAATGATGCACTTGGCCAAAAAGGGCGTATGCGTTTTTTCCTGAATATATTCAGGAAAAAACGCATACGCCCTTTTTGGCCAACCAAGCAAGCTTGCAAAGGAAATCTGCACTACAATGAAGTCTCACTTCCCCCCGGTGAAAAGGGCCATCTGAAAAAAGTGTAAAATCCAGAAAGGCAGGACAGGCCATGGAGAACTGGTAGCCTTGTTATGCTGATGGGCGGGATGTAAATTGCCAACAACCACTCGGGAGAAGTGTATGGTGTTTCCTGAAACATCTAAAAAACAAAGCAACAGAACCTAGGGCACTTCCACTTATGGTCCTATAGCTTAGGGAAATTAAAATCAAAAAGACACAGCCACCCCAAAGTTTGGAACGGCTCTGTTTACAAGAACCTCGTTTACAGTACAAGTTCAACATCACAGAAAGTGAAAAATGGATAAAGAAGTTGTGGTATTTACTTACAAAGCAATATCACTCAGCAATGAAATCTGTGTCATCAGGCCCGTAGCAGCACAATGAGTGGATTCAGGTATGATGATTCTAACTGAAGTAAGTCACACAGAAAAAGAAACATCATAAGATATCAGTAATACACGGAATGTAAACTTGGCTACACAGGAACTGAATTACAGAACAGAACAGGGACTCAAATTTAGAAAACCAACTTATGCTTGCTTAAGGGTAAAGGTGAGTTGGGGTGCTGCATAAAACCAGAGATTGAAATGAGCACAGATAAAGTTCCTTAAGTCAAATATGGAATAGACAAGAGCTACTCCTTGCTCAACGAAATGGACTCAACACCGCATATTAAACGCCTAAGAATGTACCTGACTAGTAAGTATCTTAAAACCTATGGATTGCTATGTCTCCGAAAGAGAATCAAGCATGTGTACAGGGGCATAAACGCAGCAGTGATAGGATTGGAGAGGTTCGGTGAGCAAATGAAGACCCTTTGAAGTCATATTGCATGGTACCCATTCCACGGGTTTCAACTACCCAGGTTTAAGGTATTCTTCCTTCAGCTAAAACATGCATGTGGAACCTAGAGTATGATCAACCATGTGATCGGGAGACGTGTTCAAATATGTCTCAGTTTTTGTACCCTGGTACTGGGGTGCAACATTCCAGACACTTTACTAACACTCTCCCGACTTGGAGAGTCAGTCCCTTTAACCTCCTGTTTGGCCCAGTTTGCAATTTCTGCGGAAGATGAACAGGAATAGCGAGAACCAATGAGAGACTAGCTGGAGGTGTCTGGACGGGCCAATTTAACTCTCATTTCCCACCAGGAAGAGGAAATAACCAAAGGCTCAGCGTGCCGTACCGGAACCAGATTAGGGCCTGAAGCCATCCTGCGGTGTTGCGGCCAGGTCACAAGAAAGCGAGTTGAAGAAAGGAGCTCAGGGGCACTGTAATTCACAAACCTGCAGAGTTATAAATGACAGCTATCGTCCAAAAATAGACTGAAGTAAGGCTGCCAAGAGGACTTGAAAGCGGGGCAGAATTGCAGGAAACCGATTTCAGGAGGTAGACTGGAATTGCATTGAAAGCATAGGAAAAGAGGCAGAACGTCCACAATGATGCACTTGGCCAAAAAGGGCGTATGCGTTTTTTCCTGAATATATTCAGGAAAAAACGCATACGCCCTTTTTGGCCAACCAAGCAAGCTTGCAAAGGAAATCTGCACTACAATGAAGTCTCACTTCCCCCCGGTCAAAAGGGCCATCTGAAAAAAGTGTAAAATCCAGAAAGGCAGGACAGGCCATCGAGAACTGGGAGCCTTGTTATGCTGATGGGCGGGATGTAAATTGCCAACAGACACTCGGGAGAAGTGTATGGTGTTTCCTGAAACATCTAAAAAACAAAGCAACAGAGCCTAGGGCACTGCCACTTATGGTCCTATAGCTTTGGGAAATTAAAATCAAAAAGACACAGCCACCCCAAAGTTTGGGACGCCTCTGTTTACAAGAACCTCGTTTACAGTACAAGTTCAACATCGCAGAAAGTGAAAAATGGATAAAGAAGTTGTGGTATTTACTTACAAAGCAATATCACTCAGCAATGAATTCTATGTCATCAGGCTCTTAGCATCACAATGAGTGGATTCAGGTATGATGATTCTAACTGAAATAAGTCACACAGAAAAAGAAACATCATAAGATATCAGTAATACACGGAATGTAAACTTGGCTACACAGGAACTGAATTACAGAACAGAACAGGGTCTCAAATTTAGAAAAACAACTTATGCTTGCTTAAGGGGAAAGGTGAGTTGGGGTGCTGCATAAAACCAGAGATTGAAATGAGCACAGATAAAGTTCCTTAAGCCAAATATGGAATAGACAAGAGCTACTCCTTGCTCAACGAAATGGACTCAAAACCCCATATTAAACCCCTAAGAATGTACCTGACTAGTAAGTATCTTAAAACCTACGGATTGCTATGTCTCCAAAAGAGAATCAAGCGTGTGTACAGGGGCATAAACACAGCAGTGATAGGATTGGAGAGGTTTGGTGAGCAAATGAAGACCCTTTGAAGTTATATTGCATGGTATCCATTCCACGGGTCTCAACTCTCCAGGTTTAAGGTATTCTTCCTTCAGCTAAAACATGCATGTGGAACCCAGAGTATGATCAACCATGTGAACGGGAGACGTGTTCAAATATGTCTCAGTTTTCCTCCCCTGGTACTCGGGTGCAACATTCCAGACGCTTTACTAACACTCTCCCCACTTGGAGAGTCAGCGCCTTTAACCTCCTGTTTGGCCCAGTTTGCAATTTCTGCGGAAGATGAACAGGAATAGCGAGAACCAATGAGAGGCTAGCTGGAGGTGTCTGGACGGGCAAATTTAACTCTCATTTCCCACCAGGAAGAGGAAATAACCAAAGGCTCAACGTGCCGTACCGGAACCAGATTAGGGCCTGAAGCCATCCTGCGGTGTTGCGGCCAGCTCAAAAGAAAGCGAGTTGAACAAAGGAGCTCAGGGGCACTGTAATTCACAAACCTGCAGAGTTATAAATGACAGCTATCGTCCAAAAATAGACTGAAGTAAGGCTGCCAAGAGGACTTGAAAGCGGGGCAGAATTGCAGGAAACCGATTTCAGGAGGTAGACTGGAATTGCATTGAAAGCATAGGAAAAGAGGCAGAACGTCCACAATGATGCACTTGGCCAAAAAGGGCGTATGCGTTTTTTCCTGAATATATTCAGGAAAAAACGCATACGCCCTTTTTGGCCAACCAAGCAAGCTTGCAAAGGAAATCTGCACTACAATGAAGTCTCACTTCCCCCCGGTCAAAAGGGCCATCTGAAAAAAGTGTAAAATCCAGAAAGGCAGGACAGGCCATGGAGAACTGGGAGCCTTGTTATGCTGATGGGCGGGATGTAAATTGCCAACAGACACTTGGGAGAAGTGTATGGTGTTTCCTGAAACATCTAAAAAACAAAGCAACAGAGCCTAGGGCACTTCCACTTATGGTCCTATAGCTTAGGGAAATTAAAATCAAAAAGACACAGCCACCCCAATGTTTGGAACGGCTCTGTTTACAAGAACCTCGTTTACAGTACAAGTTCAACATCGCAGAAAGTGAAAAATGGATAAAGAAGTTGTGGTATTCACTTACAAAGCAATATCACTCAGCAATGAAATCTATGTCATCAGGCCCTTAGCATCGCAATGACTGGATTCAGGTATGATGATTCTAACTGAAATAAGTCACACAGAAAAAGAAACATCATAAGATATCAGTAATACACGGAATGTAAACTTGGCTACACAGGAACTGAATTACAGAACAGAACAGGGTCTCAAATTTAGAAAAACAACTTATGCTTGCTTAAGGGGAAAGGTGAGTTGGGGTGCTGCATAAAACCAGAGATTGAAATGAGCACAGATAAAGTTCCTTAAGCCAAATATGGAATAGACAAGAGCTACTCCTTGCTCAACGAAATGGACTCAACACCGCATATTAAACGCCTAAGAATGTACCTGACTAGTAAGTATCTTAAAACCTATGGATTGCTATGTCTCCAAAAGAGAATCAAGCGTGTGTACAGGGGCATAAACACAGCAGTGATAGGATTGGAGAGGTTCGGTGAGCAAATGAAGACCCTTTGAAGTCATATTGCATGGTACCCATTCCACGGGTCTCAACTCTCCAGGTTTAAGGTATTCTTCCTTCAGCTAAAACATGCATGTGGAACCCAAGTATGATCAACCATGTGAACGGGAGACGTGTTCAAATATGTCTCAGTTTTCCTCCCCTGGTACTCGGGTGCAACATTCCAGACGCTTTACTAACACTCTCCCCACTTGGAGAGTCAGCGCCTTTAACAGCCTGTTTGTCCCAGTTTGCAATTTCTGCGGAAGATGAACAGGAATAGCGAGAACCAATGAGAGGCTAGCTGGAGGTGTCTGGACGGGCAAATTTAACTCTCATTTCCCACCAGGAAGAGGAATTAACCAAAGGCTCAGCGTGCCGTGCCGGAACCAGATTAGGGCCTGAAGCCATCCTGCGGTGTTGCGGCCAGGTCACAAGAAAGCGAGTTGAAGAAAGGAGCTCAGGGGCACTGTAATTCACAAACCTGCAGAGTTATAAATGACAGCTATCGTCCAAAAATAGACTGAAGTAAGGCTGCCAAGAGGACTTGAAAGCGGGGCAGAATTGCAGGAAACCGATTTCAGGAGGTAGACTGGAATTGCATTGAAAGCATAGGAAAAGAGGCAGAACGTCCACAATGATGCACTTGGCCAAAAAGGGCGTATGCGTTTTTTCCTGAATATATTCAGGAAAAAACGCATACGCCCTTTTTGGCCAACCAAGCAAGCTTGCAAAGGAAATCTGCACTACAATGAAGTCTCACTTCCCCCCGGTCAAAAGGGCCATCTGAAAAAAGTGTAAAATCCAGAAAGGCAGGACAGGCCATGGAGAACTGGGAGCCTTGTTATGCTGATGGGCGGGATGTAAATTGCCAACAACCACTCGGGAGAAGTGTATGGTGTTTCCTGAAACATCTAAAAAACAAAGCAACAGAGCCTAGGGCACTTCCACTTATGGTCCTATACCTTAGGGAAATTAAAATCAAAAAGACACAGCCACCCCAAAGTTTGGAACGGCTCTGTTTACAAGAACCTCATTTACAGTACAAGTTCAACATCGCAGAAAGTGAAAAATGGATAAAGAACTTGTGGTACTTACGTACAATGCAGTATCACTCACCAATGAAATCTATGTCATCAGGCCCGTAGCAGCATAATGAGTAGATTCAGGTACGATGATCCTAACTGAAATAAGTCACACAGAAAATGAAACATCATAAGATATCAGTAATACACGGAATGTAAACTTGGCTACACGGGAACTGAATTCCAAAACAGAACAGGGTCTCAAATTTAGAAAACCAACTTATGCTTGCTTAAGGGTAAAGGTGAGATGGGTTGCTGCATAAAACCAGAGATTGAAATGAGCACAGATAAAGTTCCTTAAGCCAAATATGGAATAGACAAGAGCTACTCCTTGCTCAATGAAATGGACTCAACACCGCATATTAAACGCCTAAGAATGTACCTGACTAGTAAGTGTCTTAAAACCTATGGATTGCTATGTCTCCAAAAGAGAATCAAGCATGTGTACAGGGGCATAAACGCAGCAGTGATAGGATTGGAGAGGTTCGGTGAGCAAATGAAGACCCTTTGAAGTCATATTGCATGGTACCCATTCCACGGGTTTCAACTACCCAGGTTTAAGGTATTCTTCCTTCAGCTAAAACATGCATGTGGAACCTAGAGTATGATCAACCATGTGATCGGGAGACGTGTTCAAATATGTCTCAGTTTTCGTACCCTGGTACTCGGGTGCAACATTCCAGACGCTTTACTAACACTCTCCCCACTTGGAGAGTCAGTCCCTTTAACCTCCTGTTTGGCCCAGTTTGCAATTTCTGCGGAAGATGAACAGGAATAGCGAGAACCAATGAGAGACTAGCTGGAGGTGTCTGGACGGGCAAATTTAACTCTCATTTCCCACCAGGAAGAGAAAATAACCAAAGGCTCAGCGTGCCATGCCGGAACCAGATTAGGGCCTGAAGCCATCCTGCGGTGTTGCGGCCAGGTCACAAGAAAGCGAGTTGAAGAAAGGAGCTCAGGGGCACTGTAATTCACAAACCTGCAGACTTATAAATGACAGCTATCGTCCAAAAATAGACTGAAGTAAGGCTGCCAAGAGGACTTGAAAGCGGGGCAGAATTGCAGGAAACCGATTTCAGGAGGTAGACTGGAATTGCATTGAAAGCATAGGAAAAGAGGCAGAACGTCCACAATGATGCACTTGGCCAAAAAGGGCGTATGCGTTTTTTCCTGAATATATTCAGGAAAAAACGCATACGCCCTTTTTGGCCAACCAAGCAAGCTTGCAAAGGAAATCTGCACTACAATGAAGTCTCACTTCCCCCCGGTCAAAAGGGCCATCTGAAAAAAGTGTAAAATCCAGAAAGGCAACAGTCCATTGAGAACTGGGAGCCTTGTTATGCTGATGGGCGGGATGTAAATTGCCAACAGACACTTAGGAGAAGTGTATGGTGTTTCCTGAAACATCTAAAAAACAAAGCAACAGAGCCTAGGGCACTTCCACTTATGGTCCTATAGCTTAGGGAAATTAAAATCAAAAAGACACAGCCACCCCAAAGTTTGGAACGGCTCTGTTTACAAGAACCTCGTTTACAGTACAAGTTCAACATCGCAGAAAGTGAAAAATGGATAAAGAAGTTGTGGTATTCACTTACAAAGCAATATCACTCAGCAATGAAATCTATGTCATCAGGCCCTTAGCATCGCAATGAGTGGATTCAGGTATGATGATTCTAACTGAAATAAGTCACACAGAAAAAGAAACATCATAAGATATCAGTAATACACGGAATGTAAACTTGGCTACACAGGAACTGAATTACAGAACAGAACAGGGTCTCAAATTTAGAAAACCAACTTATGCTTGCTTAAGGGTAAAGGTGAGTTGGGGTGCTGCATAAAACCAGAGATTGAAATGAGCACAGATAAAGTTCCTTAAGCCAAATATGGAATAGACAAGAGCTACTCCTTGCTCAACGAAATGGACTCAACACCCCATATTAAACGCCTAAGAATGTTCCTGACTAGTAAGTATCTTAAAACCAATGGATTGCTATGTCTCCAAAAGAGAATCAAGCATGTGTACAGGGGCATAAACGCAGCAGTGATAGGATTGGAGAGGTTCGGTGAGCAAATGAAGACCCTTTGAAGTCATATTGCATGGTACCCATTCCACGGGTTTCAACTACCCAGGTTTTAGGTATTCTTCCTTCAGCTAAAACATGCATGTGGAACCCAAGTATGATCAACCATGTGAACGGGAGACGTGTTCAAATATGTCTCAGTTTTCCTCCCCTGGTACTCGGGTGCAACATTCCAGACGCTTTACTAACACTCTCCCCACTTGGAGAGTCAGCGCCTTTAACCTCCTGTTTGGCCCAGTTTGCAATTTCTGCGGAAGATGAACAGGAATAGCGAGAACCAATGAGAGGCTAGCTGGAGGTGTCTGGACGGGCAAATTTAACTCTCATTTCCCACCAGGAAGAGGAATTAACCAAAGGCTCAGCGTGCCGTACCGGAACCAGATTAGGGCCTGAAGCCATCCTGCGGTGTTGCGGCCAGCTCAAAAGAAAGCGATTTGAACAAAGGAGCTCAGGGGCACTGTAATTCACAAACCTGCAGACTTATAAATGACAGCTATCGTCCAAAAATAGACTGAAGTAAGGCTGCCAAGAGGACTTGAAAGCGGGGCAGAATTGCAGGAAACCGATTTCAGGAGGTAGACTGGAATTGCATTGAAAGCATAGGAAAAGAGGCAGAACGTCCACAATGATGCACTTGGCCAAAAAGGGCGTATGCGTTTTTTCCTGAATATATTCAGGAAAAAACGCATACGCCCTTTTTGGCCAACCAAGCAAGCTTGCAAAGGAAATCTGCACTACAATGAAGTCTCACTTCCCCCCGGTCAAAAGGGCCATCTGAAAAAAGTGTAAAATCCAGAAAGGCAGGACAGGCCATGGAGAACTGGGAGCCTTGTTATGCTGATGGGCGGGATGTAAATTGCCAACAACCACTCGGGAGAA
The DNA here is from genome assembly GCF_949987515.2 of Delphinus delphis. Taxonomy (NCBI): domain Eukaryota; kingdom Metazoa; phylum Chordata; class Mammalia; order Artiodactyla; family Delphinidae; genus Delphinus; species Delphinus delphis. Next base: position 130,356 of record NW_027192961.1, on the reverse strand, counting down.
GTGTATGGTGTTTCCTGAAACATCTAAAAAACAAAGCAACAGAACCTAGGGCACTTCCACTTATGGTCCTATAGCTTAGGGAAATTAAAATCAAAAAGACACAGCCACCCCAAAGTTTGGAACGGCTCTGTTTACAAGAACCTCGTTTACAGTACAAGTTCAACATCGCAGAAAGTGAAAAATGGATAAAGAAGTTGTGGTATTTACTTACAAAGCAATATCACTCAGCAATGAAATCTGTGTCATCAGGCCCGTAGCAGCACAATGAGTGGATTCAGGTATGATGATTCTAACTGAAGTAAGTCACACAGAAAAAGAAACATCATAAGATATCAGTAATACACGGAATGTAAACTTGGCTACACAGGAACTGAATTACAGAACAGAACAGGGACTCAAATTTAGAAAACCAACTTATGCTTGCTTAAGGGTAAAGGTGAGTTGGGGTGCTGCATAAAACCAGAGATTGAAATGAGCACAGATAAAGTTCCTTAAGTCAAATATGGAATAGACAAGAGCTACTCCTTGCTCAACGAAATGGACTCAACACCGCATATTAAACGCCTAAGAATGTACCTGACTAGTAAGTATCTTAAAACCTATGGATTGCTATGTCTCCGAAAGAGAATCAAGCATGTGTACAGGGGCATAAACGCAGCAGTGATAGGATTGGAGAGGTTCGGTGAGCAAATGAAGACCCTTTGAAGTCATATTGCATGGTACCCATTCCACGGGTTTCAACTACCCAGGTTTAAGGTATTCTTCCTTCAGCTAAAACATGCATGTGGAACCTAGAGTATGATCAACCATGTGATCGGGAGACGTGTTCAAATATGTCTCAGTTTTTGTACCCTGGTACTGGGGTGCAACATTCCAGACACTTTACTAACACTCTCCCGACTTGGAGAGTCAGTCCCTTTAACCTCCTGTTTGGCCCAGTTTGCAATTTCTGCGGAAGATGAACAGGAATAGCGAGAACCAATGAGAGACTAGCTGGAGGTGTCTGGACGGGCCAATTTAACTCTCATTTCCCACCAGGAAGAGGAAATAACCAAAGGCTCAGCGTGCCGTACCGGAACCAGATTAGGGCCTGAAGCCATCCTGCGGTGTTGCGGCCAGGTCACAAGAAAGCGAGTTGAAGAAAGGAGCTCAGGGGCACTGTAATTCACAAACCTGCAGAGTTATAAATGACAGCTATCGTCCAAAAATAGACTGAAGTAAGGCTGCCAAGAGGACTTGAAAGCGGGGCAGAATTGCAGGAAACCGATTTCAGGAGGTAGACTGGAATTGCATTGAAAGCATAGGAAAAGAGGCAGAACGTCCACAATGATGCACTTGGCCAAAAAGGGCGTATGCGTTTTTTCCTGAATATATTCAGGAAAAAACGCATACGCCCTTTTTGGCCAACCAAGCAAGCTTGCAAAGGAAATCTGCACTACAATGAAGTCTCACTTCCCCCCGGTCAAAAGGGCCATCTGAAAAAAGTGTAAAATCCAGAAAGGCAGGACAGACCATGGAGAACTGGGAGCCTTGTTATGCTGATGGGCGGGATGTAAATTGCCAACAGACACTCGGGAGAAGTGTATGGTGTTTCCTGAAACATCTAAAAAACAAAGCAACAGAGCCTAGGGCACTGCCACTTATGGTCCTATAGCTTTGGGAAATTAAAATCAAAAAGACACAGCCACCCCAAAGTTTGGGACGCCTCTGTTTACAAGAACCTCGTTTACAGTACAAGTTCAACATCGCAGAAAGTGAAAAATGGATAAAGAAGTTGTGGTATTTACTTACAAAGCAATATCACTCAGCAATGAATTCTATGTCATCAGGCTCTTAGCATCACAATGAGTGGATTCAGGTATGATGATTCTAACTGAAATAAGTCACACAGAAAAAGAAACATCATAAGATATCAGTAATACACGGAATGTAAACTTGGCTACACAGGAACTGAATTACAGAACAGAACAGGGTCTCAAATTTAGAAAACCAACTTATGCTTGCTTAAGGGGAAAGGTGAGTTGGGGTGCTGCATAAAACCAGAGATTGAAATGAGCACAGATAAAGTTCCTTAAGCCAAATATGGAATAGACAAGAGCTACTCCTTGCTCAACGAAATGGACTCAAAACCCCATATTAAACCCCTAAGAATGTACCTGACTAGTAAGTATCTTAAAACCTACGGATTGCTATGTCTCCAAAAGAGAATCAAGCGTGTGTACAGGGGCATAAACACAGCAGTGATAGGATTGGAGAGGTTTGGTGAGCAAATGAAGACCCTTTGAAGTTATATTGCATGGTATCCATTCCACGGGTCTCAACTCTCCAGGTTTAAGGTATTCTTCCTTCAGCTAAAACATGCATGTGGAACCCAGAGTATGATCAACCATGTGAACGGGAGACGTGTTCAAATATGTCTCAGTTTTCCTCCCCTGGTACTCGGGTGCAACATTCCAGACGCTTTACTAACACTCTCCCCACTTGGAGAGTCAGCGCCTTTAACCTCCTGTTTGGCCCAGTTTGCAATTTCTGCGGAAGATGAACAGGAATAGCGAGAACCAATGAGAGGCTAGCTGGAGGTGTCTGGACGGGCAAATTTAACTCTCATTTCCCACCAGGAAGAGGAAATAACCAAAGGCTCAACGTGCCGTACCGGAACCAGATTAGGGCCTGAAGCCATCCTGCGGTGTTGCGGCCAGCTCAAAAGAAAGCGAGTTGAACAAAGGAGCTCAGGGGCACTGTAATTCACAAACCTGCAGAGTTATAAATGACAGCTATCGTCCAAAAATAGACTGAAGTAAGGCTGCCAAGAGGACTTGAAAGCGGGGCAGAATTGCAGGAAACCGATTTCAGGAGGTAGACTGGAATTGCATTGAAAGCATAGGAAAAGAGGCAGAACGTCCACAATGATGCACTTGGCCAAAAAGGGCGTATGCGTTTTTTCCTGAATATATTCAGGAAAAAACGCATACGCCCTTTTTGGCCAACCAAGCAAGCTTGCAAAGGAAATCTGCACTACAATGAAGTCTCACTTCCCCCCGGTCAAAAGGGCCATCTGAAAAAAGTGTAAAATCCAGAAAGGCAGGACAGGCCATGGAGAACTGGGAGCCTTGTTATGCTGATGGGCGGGATGTAAATTGCCAACAGACACTCGGGAGAAGTGTATGGTGTTTCCTGAAACATCTAAAAAACAAAGCAACAGAGCCTAGGGCACTTCCACTTATGGTCCTATAGCTTAGGGAAATTAAAATCAAAAAGACACAGCCACCCCAATGTTTGGAACGGCTCTGTTTACAAGAACCTCGTTTACAGTACAAGTTCAACATCGCAGAAAGTGAAAAATGGATAAAGAAGTTGTGGTATTCACTTACAAAGCAATATCACTCAGCAATGAAATCTATGTCATCAGGCCCTTAGCATCGCAATGACTGGATTCAGGTATGATGATTCTAACTGAAATAAGTCACACAGAAAAAGAAACATCATAAGATATCAGTAATACACGGAATGTAAACTTGGCTACACAGGAACTGAATTACAGAACAGAACAGGGTCTCAAATTTAGAAAAACAACTTATGCTTGCTTAAGGGGAAAGGTGAGTTGGGGTGCTGCATAAAACCAGAGATTGAAATGAGCACAGATAAAGTTCCTTAAGCCAAATACGGAATAGACAAGAGCTACTCCTTGCTCAACGAAATGGACTCAACACCGCATATTAAACGCCTAAGAATGTACCTGACTAGTAAGTATCTTAAAACCTATGGATTGCTATGTCTCCAAAAGAGAATCAAGCGTGTGTACAGGGGCATAAACACAGCAGTGATAGGATTGGAGAGGTTCGGTGAGCAAATGAAGACCCTTTGAAGTCATATTGCATGGTACCCATTCCACGGGTCTCAACTCTCCAGGTTTAAGGTATTCTTCCTTCAGCTAAAACATGCATGTGGAACCCAAGTATGATCAACCATGTGAACGGGAGACGTGTTCAAATATGTCTCAGTTTTCCTCCCCTGGTACTCGGGTGCAACATTCCAGACGCTTTACTAACACTCTCCCCACTTGGAGAGTCAGCGCCTTTAACAGCCTGTTTGTCCCAGTTTGCAATTTCTGCGGAAGATGAACAGGAATAGCGAGAACCAATGAGAGGCTAGCTGGAGGTGTCTGGACGGGCAAATTTAACTCTCATTTCCCACCAGGAAGAGGAATTAACCAAAGGCTCAGCGTGCCGTGCCGGAACCAGATTAGGGCCTGAAGCCATCCTGCGGTGTTGCGGCCAGGTCACAAGAAAGCGAGTTGAAGAAAGGAGCTCAGGGGCACTGTAATTCACAAACCTGCAGAGTTATAAATGACAGCTATCGTCCAAAAATAGACTGAAGTAAGGCTGCCAAGAGGACTTGAAAGCGGGGCAGAATTGCAGGAAACCGATTTCAGGAGGTAGACTGGAATTGCATTGAAAGCATAGGAAAAGAGGCAGAACGTCCACAATGATGCACTTGGCCAAAAAGGGCGTATGCGTTTTTTCCTGAATATATTCAGGAAAAAACGCATACGCCCTTTTTGGCCAACCAAGCAAGCTTGCAAAGGAAATCTGCACTACAATGAAGTCTCACTTCCCCCCGGTCAAAAGGGCCATCTGAAAAAAGTGTAAAATCCAGAAAGGCAGGACAGGCCATGGAGAACTGGGAGCCTTGTTATGCTGATGGGCGGGATGTAAATTGCCAACAACCACTCGGGAGAAGTGTATGGTGTTTCCTGAAACATCTAAAAAACAAAGCAACAGAGCCTAGGGCACTTCCACTTATGGTCCTATACCTTAGGGAAATTAAAATCAAAAAGACACAGCCACCCCAAAGTTTGGAACGGCTCTGTTTACAAGAACCTCATTTACAGTACAAGTTCAACATCGCAGAAAGTGAAAAATGGATAAAGAACTTGTGGTACTTACGTACAATGCAGTATCACTCACCAATGAAATCTATGTCATCAGGCCCGTAGCAGCATAATGAGTAGATTCAGGTACGATGATCCTAACTGAAATAAGTCACACAGAAAATGAAACATCATAAGATATCAGTAATACACGGAATGTAAACTTGGCTACACGGGAACTGAATTCCAAAACAGAACAGGGTCTCAAATTTAGAAAACCAACTTATGCTTGCTTAAGGGTAAAGGTGAGATGGGTTGCTGCATAAAACCAGAGATTGAAATGAGCACAGATAAAGTTCCTTAAGCCAAATATGGAATAGACAAGAGCTACTCCTTGCTCAATGAAATGGACTCAACACCGCATATTAAACGCCTAAGAATGTACCTGACTAGTAAGTATCTTAAAACCTATGGATTGCTATGTCTCCAAAAGAGAATCAAGCATGTGTACAGGGGCATAAACGCAGCAGTGATAGGATTGGAGAGGTTCGGTGAGCAAATGAAGACCCTTTGAAGTCATATTGCATGGTACCCATTCCACGGGTTTCAACTACCCAGGTTTAAGGTATTCTTCCTTCAGCTAAAACATGCATGTGGAACCTAGAGTATGATCAACCATGTGATCGGGAGACGTGTTCAAATATGTCTCAGTTTTCGTACCCTGGTACTCGGGTGCAACATTCCAGACGCTTTACTAACACTCTCCCCACTTGGAGAGTCAGTCCCTTTAACCTCCTGTTTGGCCCAGTTTGCAATTTCTGCGGAAGATGAACAGGAATAGCGAGAACCAATGAGAGACTAGCTGGAGGTGTCTGGACGGGCAAATTTAACTCTCATTTCCCACCAGGAAGAGAAAATAACCAAAGGCTCAGCGTGCCATGCCGGAACCAGATTAGGGCCTGAAGCCATCCTGCGGTGTTGCGGCCAGGTCACAAGAAAGCGAGTTGAAGAAAGGAGCTCAGGGGCACTGTAATTCACAAACCTGCAGACTTATAAATGACAGCTATCGTCCAAAAATAGACTGAAGTAAGGCTGCCAAGAGGACTTGAAAGCGGGGCAGAATTGCAGGAAACCGATTTCAGGAGGTAGACTGGAATTGCATTGAAAGCATAGGAAAAGAGGCAGAACGTCCACAATGATGCACTTGGCCAAAAAGGGCGTATGCGTTTTTTCCTGAATATATTCAGGAAAAAACGCATACGCCCTTTTTGGCCAACCAAGCAAGCTTGCAAAGGAAATCTGCACTACAATGAAGTCTCACTTCCCCCCGGTCAAAAGGGCCATCTGAAAAAAGTGTAAAATCCAGAAAGGCAACAGTCCATTGAGAACTGGGAGCCTTGTTATGCTGATGGGCGGGATGTAAATTGCCAACAGACACTTAGGAGAAGTGTATGGTGTTTCCTGAAACATCTAAAAAACAAAGCAACAGAGCCTAGGGCACTTCCACTTATGGTCCTATAGCTTAGGGAAATTAAAATAAAAAAGACACAGCCACCCCAAAGTTTGGAACGGCTCTGTTTACAAGAACCTCGTTTACAGTACAAGTTCAACATCACAGAAAGTGAAAAATGGATAAAGAAGTTGTGGTATTCACTTACAAAGCAATATCACTCAGCAATGAAATCTATGTCATCAGGCCCTTAGCATCGCAATGAGTGGATTCAGGTATGATGATTCTAACTGAAATAAGTCACACAGAAAAAGAAACATCATAAGATATCAGTAATACACGGAATGTAAACTTGGCTACACAGGAACTGAATTACAGAACAGAACAGGGTCTCAAATTTAGAAAACCAACTTATGCTTGCTTAAGGGTAAAGGTGAGTTGGGGTGCTGCATAAAACCAGAGATTGAAATGAGCACAGATAAAGTTCCTTAAGCCAAATATGGAATAGACAAGAGCTACTCCTTGCTCAACGAAATGGACTCAACACCCCATATTAAACGCCTAAGAATGTTCCTGACTAGTAAGTATCTTAAAACCTATGGATTGCTATGTCTCCAAAAGAGAATCAAGCATGTGTACAGGGGCATAAACGCAGCAGTGATAGGATTGGAGAGGTTCGGTGAGCAAATGAAGACCCTTTGAAGTCATATTGCATGGTACCCATTCCACGGGTTTCAACTACCCAGGTTTTAGGTATTCTTCCTTCAGCTAAAACATGCATGTGGAACCCAAGTATGATCAACCATGTGAACGGGAGACGTGTTCAAATATGTCTCAGTTTTCCTCCCCTGGTACTCGGGTGCAACATTCCAGACGCTTTACTAACACTCTCCCCACTTGGAGAGTCAGCGCCTTTAACCTCCTGTTTGGCCCAGTTTGCAATTTCTGCGGAAGATGAACAGGAATAGCGAGAACCAATGAGAGGCTAGCTGGAGGTGTCTGGACGGGCAAATTTAACTCTCATTTCCCACCAGGAAGAGGAATTAACCAAAGGCTCAGCGTGCCGTACCGGAACCAGATTAGGGCCTGAAGCCATCCTGCGGTGTTGCGGCCAGCTCAAAAGAAAGCGATTTGAACAAAGGAGCTCAGGGGCACTGTAATTCACAAACCTGCAGAGTTATAAATGACAGCTATCGTCCAAAAATAGACTGAAGTAAGGCTGCCAAGAGGACTTGAAAGCGGGGCAGAATTGCAGGAAACCGATTTCAGGAGGTAGACTGGAATTGCATTGAAAGCATAGGAAAAGAGGCAGAACGTCCACAATGATGCACTTGGCCAAAAAGGGCGTATGCGTTTTTTCCTGAATATATTCAGGAAAAAACGCATACGCCCTTTTTGGCCAACCAAGCAAGCTTGCAAAGGAAATCTGCACTACAATGAAGTCTCACTTCCCCCCGGTCAAAAGGGCCATCTGAAAAAAGTGTAAAATCCAGAAAGGCAGGACAGGCCATGGAGAACTGGGAGCCTTGTTATGCTGATGGGCGGGATGTAAATTGCCAACAACCACTCGGGAGAAGTGTATGGTGTTTCCTGAAACATCTAAAAAACAAAGCAACAGAACCTAGGGCACTTCCACTTATGGTCCTATAGCTTAGGGAAATTAAAATCTAAAAGACACAGCCACCCCAAAGTTTGGAACGGCTCTGTTTACAAGAACCTCGTTTACAGTACAAGTTCAACATCGCAGAAAGTGAAAAATGGATAAAGAAGTTGTGGTATTTACTTACAAAGCAATATCACTCAGCAATGAAATCTGTGTCATCAGGCCCTTAGCAGCACAATGAGTGGATTCAGGTATGATGATTCTAACTGAAGTAAGTCACACAGAAAAAGAAACATCATAAGATATCAGTAATACACGGAATGTAAACTTGGCTACACAGGAACTGAATTACAGAACAGAACAGGGTCTCAAATTTAGAAAACCAACTTATGCTTGCTTAAGGGTAAAGGTGAGTTGGGGTGCTGCATAAAACCAGAGATTGAAATGAGCACAGATAAAGTTCCTTAAGCCAAATATGGAATAGACAAGAGCTACTCCTTGCTCAACGAAATGGACTCAACACCGCATATTAAACGCCTAAGAATGTCCCTGACTAGTAAGTATCTTAAAAACCTATGGATTGCTATGTCTCCGAAAGAGAATCAAGCATGTGTACAGGGGCATAAACGCAGCAGTGATAGGATTGGAGAGGTTCGGTGAGCAAATGAAGACCCTTTGAAGTCATATTGCATGGTACCCATTACACGGGTCTTAACTCTCCAGGTTTAAGGTATTCTTCCTTCAGCTAAAACATGCATGTGGAACCCAAGTATGATCAACCATGTGAACGGGAGACGTGTTCAAATATGTCTCAGTTTTCCTCCCCTGGTACTCGGGTGCAACATTCCAGACGCTTTACTAACACTCTCCCCACTTGGAGAGTCAGCGCCTTTAACCTCCTGTTTGGCCCAGTTTGCACTTTCTGCGGAAGATGAACAGGAATAGCGAGAACCAATGAGAGGCTAGCTGGAGGTGTCTGGACGGGCAAATTTAACTCTCATTTCCCACCAGGAAGAGGAAATAACCAAAGGCTCAGCGTGCCGTGCCGGAACCAGATTAGGGCCTGAAGCCATCCTGCGGTGTTGCGGCCAGGTCACAAGAAAGCGAGTTGAAGAAAGGAGCTCAGGGGCACTGTAATTCACAAACCTGCAGAGTTATAAATGACAGCTATCGTCCAAAAATAGACTGAAGTAAGGCTGCCAAGAGGACTTGAAAGCGGGGCAGAATTGCAGGAAACCGATTTCAGGAGGTAGACTGGAATTGCATTGAAAGCATAGGAAAAGAGGCAGAACGTCCACAATGATGCACTTGGCCAAAAAGGGCGTATGCGTTTTTTCCTGAATATATTCAGGAAAAAACGCATACGCCCTTTTTGGCCAACCAAGGCAAGCTTGCAAAGGAAATCTGCACTACAATGAAGTCTCACTTCCCCCCGGTCAAAAGGGCCATCTGAAGAAAGTGTAAAATCCAGAAAGGCAGGACAGGCCATGGAGAACTGGGAGCCTTGTTATGCTGATGGGCGGGATGTAAATTGCCAACAACCACTCGGGAGAAGTGTATGGTGTTTCCTGAAACATCTAAAAAACAAAGCAACAGAACCTAGGGCACTTCCACTTATGGTCCTATAGCTTAGGGAAATTAAAATCAAAAAGACACAGCCACCCCAAAGTTTGGAACGGCTCTGTTTACAAGAACCTCGTTTACAGTACAAGTTCAACATCGCAGAAAGTGAAAAATGGATAAAGAAGTTGTGGTATTTACTTACAAAGCAATATCACTCAGCAATGAAATCTGTGTCATCAGGCCCTTAGCAGCACAATGAGTGGATTCAGGTATGATGATTCTAACTGAAGTAAGTCACACAGAAAAAGAAACATCATAAGATATCAGTAATACACGGAATGTAAACTTGGCTACACAGGAACTGAATTACAGAACAGAACAGGGTCTCAAATTTAGAAAACCAACTTATGCTTGCTTAAGGGGAAAGGTGAGTTGGGGTGCTGCATAAAACCAGAGATTGAAATGAGCACAGATAAAGTTCCTTAAGCCAAATATGGAATAGACAAGAGCTACTCCTTGCTCAACGAAATGGACTCAAAACCCCATATTAAACCCCAAAGAATGTACCTGACTAGTAAGTATCTTAAAACCTATGGATTGCTATGTCTCCAAAAGAGAATCAAGCGTGTGTACAGGGGAATAAACACAGCAGTGATAGGATTGGAGAGGTTCGGTGAGCAAATGAAGACCCTTTGAAGTTATATTGCATGGTACCCATTACACGGGTCTCAACTCTCCAGGTTTAAGGTATTCTTCCTTCAGCTTAAACATGCATGTGGAACCCAGAGTATGATCAACCATGTGAACGGGAGACGTGTTCAAATATGTCTCAGTTTTCCTCCCCTGGTACTCGGGTGCAACATTCCAGACGCTTTACTAACACTCTCCCGACTTGGAGAGTCAGTCCCTTTAACCTCCTGTTTGGCCCAGTTTGCAATTTCTGCGGAAGATGAACAGGAATAGCGAGAACCAATGAGAGGCTAGCTGGAGGTGTCTGGACGGGCAAATTTAACTCTCATTTCCCACCAGGAAGAGGAATTAACCAAAGGCTCAGCGTGCCGTGCCGGAACCAGATTAGGGCCTGAAGCCATCCTGCGGTGTTGCGGCCAGGTCACAAGAAAGCGAGTTGAAGAAAGGAGCTCAGGGGCACTGTAATTCACAAACCTGCAGAGTTATAAATGACAGCTATCGTCCAAAAATAGACTGAAGTAAGGCTGCCAAGAGGACTTGAAAGCGGGGCAGAATTGCAGGAAACCGATTTCAGGAGGTAGACTGGAATTGCATTGAAAGCATAGGAAAAGAGGCAGAACGTCCACAATGATGCACTTGGCCAAAAAGGGCGTATGCGTTTTTTCCTGAATATATTCAGGAAAAAACGCATACGCCCTTTTTGGCCAACCAAGCAAGCTTGCAAAGGAAATCTGCACTACAATGAAGTCTCACTTCCCCCCGGTCAAAAGGGCCATCTGAAAAAAGTGTAAAATCCAGAAAGGCAACAGGCCATTGAGAACTGGGAGCCTTGTTATGCTGATGGGCGAGATGTAAATTGCCAACAGACACTTGGGAGAAGTGTATGGTGTTTCCTGAAACATCTAAAAAACAAAGCAACAGAGCCTAGGGCACTGCCACTTATGGTCCTATAGCTTAGGGAAATTAAAATCAAAAAGACACAGCCACCCCAAAGTTTGGAACGGCTCTGTTTACAAGAACCTCGTTTACAGTACAAGTTCAACATCGCAGAAAGTGAAAAATGGATAAAGAAGTTGTGGTATTCACTTACAAAGCAATATCACTCAGCAATGAAATCTATGTCATCAGGCCCTTAGCATCGCAATGAGTGGATTCAGGTATGATGATTCTAACTGAAATAAGTCACACAGAAAAAGAAACATCATAAGATATCAGTAATACACGGAATGTAAACTTGGCTACACAGGAACTGAATTACAGAACAGAACAGGGTCTCAAATTTAGAAAACCAACTTATGCTTGCTTAAGGGTAAAGGTGAGTTGGGGTGCTGCATAAAACCAGAGATTGAAATGAGCACAGATAAAGTTCCTTAAGCCAAATATGGAATAGACAAGAGCTACTCCTTGCTCAACGAAATGGACTCAACACCCCATATTAAACGCCTAAGAATGTTCCTGACTAGTAAGTATCTTAAAACCTATGGATTGCTATGTCTCCAAAAGAGAATCAAGCATGTGTACAGGGGCATAAACGCAGCAGTGATAGGATTGGAGAGGTTCGGTGAGCAAATGAAGACCCTTTGAAGTCATATTGCATGGTACCCATTCCACGGGTTTCAACTACCCAGGTTTAAGGTATTCTTCCTTCAGCTAAAACATGCATGTGGAACCTAGAGTATGATCAACCATGTGATCGGGAGACGTGTTCAAATATGTCTCAGTTTTCGTACCCTGGTACTCGGGTGCAACATTCCAGACGCTTTACTAACACTCTCCCGACTTGGAGAGTCAGTCCCTTTAACCTCCTGTTTGGCCCAGTTTGCAATTTCTGCGGAAGATGAACAGGAATAGCGAGAACCAATGAGAGGCTAGCTGGAGGTGTCTGGACGGGCAAATTTAACTCTCATTTCCCACCAGGAAGAGGAAATAACCAAAGGCTCAGCGTGCCGTACCGGAACCAGATTAGGGCCTGAAGCCATCCTGCGGTGTTGCGGCCAGGTCACAAGAAAGCGAGTTGAAGAAAGGAGCTCAGGGGCACTGTAATTCACAAACCTGCAGAGTTATAAATGACAGCTATCGTCCAAAAATAGACTGAAGTAAGGCTGCCAAGAGGACTTGAAAGCGGGTCAGAATTGCAGGAAACCGATTTCAAGAGGTAGACTGGAATTGCATTGAAAGCATAGGAAAAGAGGCAGAACGTCCACAATGATGCACTTGGCCAAAAAGGGCGTATGTGTTTTTTACTGAATATATTCAGGAAAAAACGCATACGCCCTTTTTGGCCAACCAAGCAAGCTTGCAAAGGAAATCTGCACTACAATGAAGTCTCACTTCCCCCCGGTCAAAAGGGCCATCTGAAAAAAGTGTAAAATCCAGAAAGGCAGGACAGGCCATGGAGAACTGGGAGCCTTGTTATGCTGATGGGCGGGATGTAAATTGCCAACAACCACTCGGGAGAAGTGTATGGTGTTTCCTGAAACATCTAAAAAACAAAGCAACAGAACCTAGGGCACTTCCACTTATGGTCCTATAGCTTAGGGAAATTAAAATCAAAAAGACACAGCCACCCCAAAGTTTGGAACGACTTTGTTTACAAGAACCTCGTTTACAGTACAAGTTCAACATCGCAGAAAGTGAAAAATGGATAAAGAAGTTGTGGTATTTACTTACAAAGCAATATCACTCAGCAATGAAATCTGTGTCATCAGGCCCGTAGCAGCACAATGAGTGGATTCAGGTATGATGATTCTAACTGAAGTAAGTCACACAGAAAAAGAAACATCATAAGATATCAGTAATACACGGAATGTAAACTTGGCTACACAGGAACTGAATTACAGAACAGAACAGGGACTCAAATTTAGAAAACCAACTTATGATTGCTTAAGGGTAAAGGTGAGTTGGGGTGCTGCATAAAACCAGAGATTGAAATGAGCACAGATAAAGTTCCTTAAGTCAAATATGGTATAGACAAGAGCTACTCCTTGCTCAATGAAATGGACTCAACACCGCATATTAAACGCCTAAGAATGTACCTGACTAGTAAGTATCTTAAAACCTATGGATTGCTATGTCTCCGAAAGAGAATCAAGCATGTGTACAGGGGCATAAACGCAGCAGTGATAGGATTGGAGAGGTTCGGTGAGCAAATGAAGACCCTTTGAAGTCATATTGCATGGTACCCATTACACGGGTCTTAACTCTCCAGGTTTAAGGTATTCTTCCTTCAGCTAAAACATGCATGTGGAACCCAAGTATGATCAACCATGTGAACGGGAGACGTGTTCAAATATGTCTCAGTTTTCCTCCCCTGGTACTCGGGTGCAACATTCCAGACGCTTTACTAACACTCTCCCCACTTGGAGAGTCAGCGCCTTTAACCTCCTGTTTGGCCCAGTTTGCAATTTCTGCGGAAGATGAACAGGAATAGCGAGAACCAATGAGAGGCTAGCTGGAGGTGTCTGGACGGGCAAATTTAACTCTCATTTCCCACCAGGAAGAGGAATTAACCAAAGGCTCAGCGTGCCGTACCGGAACCAGATTAGGGCCTGAAGCCATCCTGCGGTGTTGCGGCCAGCTCAAAAGAAAGCGTTTTGAACAAAGGAGCTCAGGGGCACTGTAATTCACAAACCTGCAGAGTTATAAATGACAGCTATCGTCCAAAAATAGACTGAAGTAAGGCTGCCAAGAGGACTTGAAAGCGGGGCAGAATTGCAGGAAACCGATTTCAGGAGGTAGACTGGAATTGCATTGAAAGCATAGGAAAAGAGGCAGAACGTCCACAATGATGCACTTGGCCAAAAAGGGCGTATGCGTTTTTTCCTGAATATATTCAGGAAAAAACGCATACGCCCTTTTTGGCCAACCAAGCAAGCTTGCAAAGGAAATCTGCACTACAATGAAGTCTCACTTCCCCCCGGTCAAAAGGGCCATCTGAAAAAAGTGTAAAATCCAGAAAGGCAGGACAGGCCATGGAGAACTGGGAGCCTTGTTATGCTGATGGGCGGGATGTAAATTGCCAACAACCACTCGGGAGAAGTGTATGGTGTTTCCTGAAACATCTAAAAAACAAAGCAACAGAACCTAGGGCACTTCCACTTATGGTCCTATAGCTTAGGGAAATTAAAATCTAAAAGACACAGCCACCCCAAAGTTTGGAACGGCTCTGTTTACAAGAACCTCGTTTACAGTACAAGTTCAACATCGCAGAAAGTGAAAAATGGATAAAGAAGTTGTGGTATTTACTTACAAAGCAATATCACTCAGCAATGAAATCTGTGTCATCAGGCCCTTAGCAGCACAATGAGTGGATTCAGGTATGATGATTCTAACTGAAGTAAGTCACACAGAAAAAGAAACATCATAAGATATCAGTAATACACGGAATGTAAACTTGGCTACACAGGAACTGAATTACAGAACAGAACAGGGTCTCAAATTTAGAAAACCAACTTATGCTTGCTTAAGGGTAAAGGTGAGTTGGGGTGCTGCATAAAACCAGAGATTGAAATGAGCACAGATAAAGTTCCTTAAGTCAAATATGGAATAGACAAGAGCTACTCCTTGCTCAACGAAATGGACTCAACACCGCATATTAAATGCCTAAGAATGTACCTGACTAGTAAGTATCGTAAAACCTATGGATTACTATGTCTCCGAAAGAGAATCAAGCATGTGTACAGGGGCATAAACGCAGCAGTGATAGGATTGGAGAGGTTCGGTGAGCAAATGAAGACCCTTTGAAGTCATATTGCATGGTACCCATTACACGGGTCTTAACTCTCCAGGTTTAAGGTATTCTTCCTTCAGCTAAAACATGCATGTGGAACCCAAGTATGATCAACCATGTATACGAGAGACGTGTTCAAATATGTCTCAGTTTTCCTCCCCTGGTACTCGGGTGCAACATTCCAGACGCTTTACTAACACTCTCCCCACTTGGAGAGTCAGCGCCTTTAACCTCCTGTTTGGCCCAGTTTGCAATTTCTGCGGAAGATGAACAGGAATAGCGAGAACCAATGAGAGACTAGCTGGAGGTGTCTGGACGGGCAAATTTAACTCTCATTTCCCACCAGGAAGAGGAAATAACCAAAGGCTCAGCGTGCCGTGCCGGAACCAGATTAGGGCCTGAAGCCATCCTGCGGTGTTGCAGCCAGGTCACAAGAAAGCGAGTTGAAGAAAGGAGCTCAGGGGCACTGTAATTCACAAACCTGCAGAGTTATAAATGACAGCTATCGTCCAAAAATAGACTGAAGTAAGGCTGCCAAGAGGACTTGAAAGCGGGGCAGAATTGCAGGAAACCGATTTCAGGAGGTAGACTGGAATTGCATTGAAAGCATAGGAAAAGAGGCAGAACGTCCACAATGATGCACTTGGCCAAAAAGGGCGTATGCGTTTTTTCCTGAATATATTCAGGAAAAAACGCATACGCCCTTTTTGGCCAACCAAGCAAGCTTGCAAAGGAAATCTGCACTACAATGAAGTCTCACTTCCCCCCGGTCAAAAGGGCCATCTGAAAAAAGTGTAAAATCCAGAAAGGCAACAGGCCATTGAGAACTGGGAGCCTTGTTATGCTGATGGGCGAGATGTAAATTGCCAACAGACACTTGGGAGAAGTGTATGGTGTTTCCTGAAACATCTAAAAAACAAAGCAACAGAGCCTAGGGCACTGCCACTTATGGTCCTATAGCTTAGGGAAATTAAAATCAAAAAGACACAGCCACCCCAAAGTTTGGAACGGCTCTGTTTACAAGAACCTCGTTTACAGTACAAGTTCAACATCGCAGAAAGTGAAAAATGGATAAAGAAGTTGTGGTATTCACTTACAAAGCAATATCACTCAGCAATGAAATCTATGTCATCAGGCCCTTAGCATCGCAATGAGTGGATTCAGGTATGATGATTCTAACTGAAATAAGTCACACAGAAAAAGAAACATCATAAGATATCAGTAATACACGGAATGTAAACTTGGCTACACAGGAACTGAATTACAGAACAGAACAGGGTCTCAAATTTAGAAAACCAACTTATGCTTGCTTAAGGGTAAAGGTGAGTTGGGGTGCTGCATAAAACCAGAGATTGAAATGAGCACAGATAAAGTTCCTTAAGCCAAATATGGAATAGACAAGAGCTACTCCTTGCTCAACGAAATGGACTCAACACCCCATATTAAACGCCTAAGAATGTTCCTGACTAGTAAGTATCTTAAAACCTATGGATTGCTATGTCTCCAAAAGAGAATCAAGCATGTGTACAGGGGCATAAACGCAGCAGTGATAGGATTGGAGAGGTTCGGTGAGCAAATGAAGACCCTTTGAAGTCATATTGCATGGTACCCATTCCACGGGTTTCAACTACCCAGGTTTAAGGTATTCTTCCTTCAGCTAAAACATGCATGTGGAACCTAGAGTATGATCAACCATGTGATCGGGAGACGTGTTCAAATATGTCTCAGTTTTCGTACCCTGGTACTTGGGTGCAACATTCCAGACGCTTTACTAACACTCTCCCGACTTGGAGAGTCAGTCCCTTTAACCTCCTGTTTGGCCCAGTTTGCAATTTCTGCGGAAGATGAACAGGAATAGCGAGAACCAATGAGAGGCTAGCTGGAGGTGTCTGGACGGGCAAATTTAACTCTCATTTCCCACCAGGAAGAGGAAATAACCAAAGGCTCAGCGTGCCGTACCGGAACCAGATTAGGGCCTGAAGCCATCCTGCGGTGTTGCGGCCAGGTCACAAGAAAGCGAGTTGAAGAAAGGAGCTCAGGGGCACTGTAATTCACAAACCTGCAGAGTTATAAATGACAGCTATCGTCCAAAAATAGACTGAAGTAAGGCTGCCAAGAGGACTTGAAAGCGGGTCAGAATTGCAGGAAACCGATTTCAGGAGGTAGACTGGAATTGCATTGAAAGCATAGGAAAAGAGGCAGAACGTCCACAATGATGCACTTGGCCAAAAAGGGCGTATGTGTTTTTTACTGAATATATTCAGGAAAAAACGCATACGCCCTTTTTGGCCAACCAAGCAAGCTTGCAAAGGAAATCTGCACTACAATGAAGTCTCACTTCCCCCCGGTCAAAAGGGCCATCTGAAAAAAGTGTAAAATCCAGAAAGGCAGGACAGGCCATGGAGAACTGGGAGCCTTGTTATGCTGATGGGCGGGATGTAAATTGCCAACAACCACTCGGGAGAAGTGTATGGTGTTTCCTGAAACATCTAAAAAACAAAGCAACAGAACCTAGGGCACTTCCACTTATGGTCCTATAGCTTAGGGAAATTAAAATCAAAAAGACACAGCCACCCCAAAGTTTGGAACGACTTTGTTTACAAGAACCTCGTTTACAGTACAAGTTCAACATCGCAGAAAGTGAAAAATGGATAAAGAAGTTGTGGTATTTACTTACAAAGCAATATCACTCAGCAATGAAATCTGTGTCATCAGGCCCGTAGCAGCACAATGAGTGGATTCAGGTATGATGATTCTAACTGAAGTAAGTCACACAGAAAAAGAAACATCATAAGATATCAGTAATACACGGAATGTAAACTTGGCTACACAGGAACTGAATTACAGAACAGAACAGGGACTCAAATTTAGAAAACCAACTTATGATTGCTTAAGGGTAAAGGTGAGTTGGGGTGCTGCATAAAACCAGAGATTGAAATGAGCACAGATAAAGTTCCTTAAGTCAAATATGGTATAGACAAGAGCTACTCCTTGCTCAATGAAATGGACTCAACACCGCATATTAAACGCCTAAGAATGTACCTGACTAGTAAGTATCTTAAAACCTATGGATTGCTATGTCTCCGAAAGAGAATCAAGCATGTGTACAGGGGCATAAACGCAGCAGTGATAGGATTGGAGAGGTTCGGTGAGCAAATGAAGACCCTTTGAAGTCATATTGCATGGTACCCATTACACGGGTCTTAACTCTCCAGGTTTAAGGTATTCTTCCTTCAGCTAAAACATGCATGTGGAACCCAAGTATGATCAACCATGTGAACGGGAGACGTGTTCAAATATGTCTCAGTTTTCCTCCCCTGGTACTCGGGTGCAACATTCCAGACGCTTTACTAACACTCTCCCCACTTGGAGAGTCAGCGCCTTTAACCTCCTGTTTGGCCCAGTTTGCAATTTCTGCGGAAGATGAACAGGAATAGCGAGAACCAATGAGAGGCTAGCTGGAGGTGTCTGGACGGGCAAATTTAACTCTCATTTCCCACCAGGAAGAGGAATTAACCAAAGGCTCAGCGTGCCGTACCGGAACCAGATTAGGGCCTGAAGCCATCCTGCGGTGTTGCGGCCAGCTCAAAAGAAAGCGATTTGAACAAAGGAGCTCAGGGGCACTGTAATTCACAAACCTGCAGAGTTATAAATGACAGCTATCGTCCAAAAATAGACTGAAGTAAGGCTGCCAAGAGGACTTGAAAGCGGGGCAGAATTGCAGGAAACCGATTTCAGGAGGTAGACTGGAATTGCATTGAAAGCATAGGAAAAGAGGCAGAACGTCCACAATGATGCACTTGGCCAAAAAGGGCGTATGCGTTTTTTCCTGAATATATTCAGGAAAAAACGCATACGCCCTTTTTGGCCAACCAAGCAAGCTTGCAAAGGAAATCTGCACTACAATGAAGTCTCACTTCCCCCCGGTCAAAAGGGCCATCTGAAAAAAGTGTAAAATCCAGAAAGGCAGGACAGGCCATGGAGAACTGGGAGCCTTGTTATGCTGATGGGCGGGATGTAAATTGCCAACAACCACTCGGGAGAAGTGTATGGTGTTTCCTGAAACATCTAAAAAACAAAGCAACAGAACCTAGGGCACTTCCACTTATGGTCCTATAGCTTAGGGAAATTAAAATCTAAAAGACACAGCCACCCCAAAGTTTGGAACGGCTCTGTTTACAAGAACCTCGTTTACAGTACAAGTTCAACATCGCAGAAAGTGAAAAATGGATAAAGAAGTTGTGGTATTTACTTACAAAGCAATATCACTCAGCAATGAAATCTGTGTCATCAGGCCCTTAGCAGCACAATGAGTGGATTCAGGTATGATGATTCTAACTGAAGTAAGTCACACAGAAAAAGAAACATCATAAGATATCAGTAATACACGGAATGTAAACTTGGCTACACAGGAACTGAATTACAGAACAGAACAGGGTCTCAAATTTAGAAAACCAACTTATGCTTGCTTAAGGGTAAAGGTGAGTTGGGGTGCTGCATAAAACCAGAGATTGAAATGAGCACAGATAAAGTTCCTTAAGTCAAATATGGAATAGACAAGAGCTACTCCTTGCTCAACGAAATGGACTCAACACCGCATATTAAATGCCTAAGAATGTACCTGACTAGTAAGTATCGTAAAACCTATGGATTACTATGTCTCCGAAAGAGAATCAAGCATGTGTACAGGGGCATAAACGCAGCAGTGATAGGATTGGAGAGGTTCGGTGAGCAAATGAAGACCCTTTGAAGTCATATTGCATGGTACCCATTACACGGGTCTTAACTCTCCAGGTTTAAGGTATTCTTCCTTCAGCTAAAACATGCATGTGGAACCCAAGTATGATCAACCATGTATACGAGAGACGTGTTCAAATATGTCTCAGTTTTCCTCCCCTGGTACTCGGGTGCAACATTCCAGACGCTTTACTAACACTCTCCCCACTTGGAGAGTCAGCGCCTTTAACCTCCTGTTTGGCCCAGTTTGCAATTTCTGCGGAAGATGAACAGGAATAGCTAGAACCAATGAGAGACTAGCTGGAGGTGTCTGGACGGGCAAATTTAACACTCATTTCCCACCAGGAAGAGGAAATAACCAAAGGCTCAGCGTGCCGTGCCGGAACCAGATTAGGGCCTGAAGCCATCCTGCGGTGTTGCGGCCAGGTCAAAAGAAAGCAAGTTGAAGAAAGGAGCTCAGGGGCACTGTAATTCACAAACCTGCAGAGTTATAAATGACAGCTATCGTCCAAAAATAGACTGAAGTAAGGCTGCCAAGAGGACTTGAAAGCGGGGCAG
The DNA here is from genome assembly GCF_949987515.2 of Delphinus delphis. NCBI lineage: Eukaryota > Metazoa > Chordata > Mammalia > Artiodactyla > Delphinidae > Delphinus > Delphinus delphis. The sequence continues at coordinate 110,156 of NW_027192961.1, read as the reverse complement.
TATTGCAGGAAACCGATTTCAGGAGGTAGACTGGAATCGCATTGAAAGCATAGGAAAAGAGGCAGAACGTCCACAATGATGCACTTGGCCAAAAAGGGCGTATGCGTTTTTTCCTGAATATATTCAGGAAAAAACGCATACGCCCTTTTTGGCCAACCAAGCAAGCTTGCAAAGGAAATCTGCACTACAATGAAGTCTCACTTCCCCCCGGTCCAAAGGGCCATCTGAAAAAAGTGTAAAATCCAGAAAGGCAGGACAGGCCATGGAGAACTGGGAGCCTTGTTATGCTGATGGGCGGGATGTAAATTGCCAACAGACACTCGGGAGAAGTGTATGGTGTTTCCTGAAACATCTAAAAAACAAAGCAACAGAGCCTAGGGCACTGCCACTTATGGTCCTATAGCTTAGGGAAATTAAAATCAAAAAGACACAGCAACCCCAAACTTTGGGACGCCTCTGTTTACAAGAACCTCGTTTACCGTACAAGTTCAATATCACAGAAAGTGAAAAATGGATAAAGAACTTGTGGTACTTACGTACAATGCAGTATCACTCAGCAAAGAAATCTATGTCATCAGGCCCTTAGCATCACAATGAGTGGATTCAGGTACGATGATTCTAACTGAAATAAGTCACACAGAAAAAGAAACATCATAAGATATCACTAATACACGGAATGTAAACTTGGCTACACAGGAACTGCATTCCAAAACAGAACAGGGTCTCAAATTTAGAAAACCAACTTATGCTTGCTTAAGGGGAAAGGTGAGTTGGGGTGCTGCATAAAACCAGAGATTGAAATGAGCACAGATAAAGTTCCTTAAGCCAAATATAGAATAGACAAGAGCTACTCCTTGCTCAACGAAATGGACTCAACACCCCATATTAAACGCCTAAGAATGTACCTGACTAGTAAGTATCTTAAAACCTATGGATTGCTATGTCTCCAAAAGAGAATCAAGCGTGTGTACAGGGGCATAAACGCAGCAGTGATAGGATTGGAGAGGTTCGGTGAGCAAATGAAGACCCTTTGAAGTCATATTGCATGGTACCCATTCCACGGATCTCAACTCTCCAGGTTTAAGGTATTCTTCCTTCAGCTAAAACATGCATGTGGAACCCAGAGTATGATCAACCATGTGAACGGGAGACGTGTTCAAATATGTCTCAGTTTTCCTCCCCTGGTACTCGGGTGCAACATTCCAGACGCTTTACTAACACTCTCCCGACTTGGAGAGTCAGTCCCTTTAACCTCCTGTTTGGCCCAGTTTGCAATTTCTGCGGAAGATGAACAGGAATAGCAAGAACCAATGAGAGACTAGCTGGAGGTGTCTGAACGGGCAAATTTAACTCTCATTTCCCACCAGGAAGAGGAATTAACCAAAGGCTCAGCATGCCGGGCCGGAACCAGATTAGGGCCTGAAGCCATCCTGCGGTGTTGCGGCCAGCTCACAAGAAAGCGAGTTGAAGAAAGGAGCTCAGGGGCACTGTAATTCACAAACCTGCAGAGTTATAAATGACAGCTATCGTCCAAAAATAGACTGAAGTAAGGCTGCCAAGAGGACTTGAAAGCGGGGCAGAATTGCAGGAAACCGATTTCAGGAGGTAGACTGGAATTGCATTGAAAGCATAGGAAAAGAGGCAGAACGTCCACAATGATGCACTTGGCCAAAAAGGGCGTATGCGTTTTTTCCTGAATATATTCAGGAAAAAACGCATACGCCCTTTTTGGCCAACCAAGCAAGCTTGCAAATGAAATCTGCACTACAATGAAGTCTCACTTCCCCCCGGTCCAAAGGGCCATCTGAAAAAAAGTGTAAAATCCAGAAAGGCAACAGGCCATGGAGAACTGGGAGCCTTGTTATGCTGATGGGCGGGATGTAAATTGCCAACAGACACTCGGGAGAAGTGTATGGTGTTTCCTGAAACATCTCAAAAACAAAGCAACAGAGCCTAGGGCACTGCCACTTATGGTCCTATAGCTTAGGGAAATTAAAATCTAAAAGACACAGCCACCCCAAAGTTTGGAACGGCTCTGTTTACAAGAACCTCGTTTACAGTACAAGTTCAACATCGCAGAAAGTGAAAAATGGATAAAGAAGTTGTGGTATTTACTTACAAAGCAATATCACTCAGCAATGAAATCTGTGTCATCAGGCCCTTAGCAGCACAATGAGTGGATTCAGGTATGATGATTCTAACTGAAGTAAGTCACACAGAAAAAGAAACATCATAAGATATCAGTAATACACGGAATGTAAACTTGGCTACACAGGAACTGAATTACAGAACAGAACAGGGTCTCAAATTTAGAAAACCAACTTATGCTTGCTTAAGGGTAAAGGTGAGTTGGGGTGCTGCATAAAACCAGAGATTGAAATGAGCACAGATAAAGTTCCTTAAGCCAAATATGGAATAGACAAGAGCTACTCTTTGCTCAACGAAATGGACTCAACACCGCATATTAAACGCCTAAGAATGTACCTGACTAGTAAGTATCTTAAAAACCTATGGATTGCTATGTCTCCGAAAGAGAATCAAGCATGTGTACAGGGGCATAAACGCAGCAGTGACAGGATTGGAGAGGTTCGGTGAGCAAATGAAGACCCTTTGAAGTCATATTGCATGGTACCCATTACACGGGTCTTAACTCTCCAGGTTTAAGGTATTCTTCCTTCAGCTAAAACATGCATGTGGAACCCAAGTATGATCAACCATGTATACGAGAGACGTGTTCAAATATGTCTCAGTTTTCCTCCCCTGGTACTCGGGTGCAACATTCCAGACGCTTTACTAACACTCTCCCCACTTGGAGAGTCAGCGCCTTTAACCTCCTGTTTGGCCCAGTTTGCAATTTCTGCGGAAGATGAACAGGAATAGCGAGAACCAATGAGAGACTAGCTGGAGGTGTCTGGACGGGCAAATTTAACTCTCATTTCCCACCAGGAAGAGGAAATAACCAAAGGCTCAGCGTGCCGTGCCGGAACCAGATTAGGGCCTGAAGCCATCCTGCGGTGTTGCGGCCAGGTCAAAAGAAAGCAAGTTGAAGAAAGGAGCTCAGGGGCACTGTAATTCACAAACCTGCAGAGTTATAAATGACAGCTATCGTCCAAAAATAGACTGAAGTAAGGCTGCCAAGAGGACTTGAAAGCGGGGCAGTATTGCAGGAAACCGATTTCAGGAGGTAGACTGGAATCGCATTGAAAGCATAGGAAAAGAGGCAGAACGTCCACAATGATGCACTTGGCCAAAAAGGGCGTATGCGTTTTTTCCTGAATATATTCAGGAAAAAACGCATACGCCCTTTTTGGCCAACCAAGCAAGCTTGCAAAGGAAATCTGCACTACAATGAAGTCTCACTTCCCCCCGGTCCAAAGGGCCATCTGAAAAAAGTGTAAAATCCAGAAAGGCAGGACAGGCCATGGAGAACTGGGAGCCTTGTTATGCTGATGGGCGGGATGTAAATTGCCAACAGACACTCGGGAGAAGTGTATGGTGTTTCCTGAAACATCTAAAAAACAAAGCAACAGAGCCTAGGGCACTGCCACTTATGGTCCTATAGCTTAGGGAAATTAAAATCAAAAAGACACAGCAACCCCAAACTTTGGGACGCCTCTGTTTACAAGAACCTCGTTTACCGTACAAGTTCAATATCACAGAAAGTGAAAAATGGATAAAGAACTTGTGGTACTTACGTACAATGCAGTATCACTCAGCAAAGAAATCTATGTCATCAGGCCCTTAGCATCACAATGAGTGGATTCAGGTACGATGATTCTAACTGAAATAAGTCACACAGAAAAAGAAACATCATAAGATATCACTAATACACGGAATGTAAACTTGGCTACACAGGAACTGCATTCCAAAACAGAACAGGGTCTCAAATTTAGAAAACCAACTTATGCTTGCTTAAGGGGAAAGGTGAGTTGGGGTGCTGCATAAAACCAGAGATTGAAATGAGCACAGATAAAGTTCCTTAAGCCAAATATAGAATAGACAAGAGCTACTCCTTGCTCAACGAAATGGACTCAACACCCCATATTAAACGCCTAAGAATGTACCTGACTAGTAAGTATCTTAAAACCTATGGATTGCTATGTCTCCAAAAGAGAATCAAGCGTGTGTACAGGGGCATAAACGCAGCAGTGATAGGATTGGAGAGGTTCGGTGAGCAAATGAAGACCCTTTGAAGTCATATTGCATGGTACCCATTCCACGGATCTCAACTCTCCAGGTTTAAGGTATTCTTCCTTCAGCTAAAACATGCATGTGGAACCCAGAGTATGATCAACCATGTGAACGGGAGACGTGTTCAAATATGTCTCAGTTTTCCTCCCCTGGTACTCGGGTGCAACATTCCAGACGCTTTACTAACACTCTCCCGACTTGGAGAGTCAGTCCCTTTAACCTCCTGTTTGGCCCAGTTTGCAATTTCTGCGGAAGATGAACAGGAATAGCAAGAACCAATGAGAGACTAGCTGGAGGTGTCTGAACGGGCAAATTTAACTCTCATTTCCCACCAGGAAGAGGAATTAACCAAAGGCTCAGCATGCCGGGCCGGAACCAGATTAGGGCCTGAAGCCATCCTGCGGTGTTGCGGCCAGCTCACAAGAAAGCGAGTTGAAGAAAGGAGCTCAGGGGCACTGTAATTCACAAACCTGCAGAGTTATAAATGACAGCTATCGTCCAAAAATAGACTGAAGTAAGGCTGCCAAGAGGACTTGAAAGCGGGGCAGAATTGCAGGAAACCGATTTCAGGAGGTAGACTGGAATTGCATTGAAAGCATAGGAAAAGAGGCAGAACGTCCACAATGATGCACTTGGCCAAAAAGGGCGTATGCGTTTTTTCCTGAATATATTCAGGAAAAAACGCATACGCCCTTTTTGGCCAACCAAGCAAGCTTGCAAAGGAAATCTGCACTACAATGAAGTCTCACTTCCCCCCGGTCCAAAGGGCCATCTGAAAAAAAGTGTAAAATCCAGAAAGGCAACAGGCCATGGAGAACTGGGAGCCTTGTTATGCTGATGGGCGGGATGTAAATTGCCAACAGACACTCGGGAGAAGTGTATGGTGTTTCCTGAAACATCTCAAAAACAAAGCAACAGAGCCTAGGGCACTGCCACTTATGGTCCTATAGCTTAGGGAAATTAAAATCAAAAAGACACAGCCACCCCAAAGTTTGGGACGCCTCTGTTTACAAGAACCTTGTTTACAGTACAAGTTCAACATCGCAGAAAGTGAAAAATGGATAAAGAAGTTGTGGTATTTACTTACAAAGCAATATCACTCAGCAATGAAATCTATGTCATCAGGCCCTTAGCATCACAATGAGTGGATTCAGGTATGATGACTCTAACTGAAATAAGTCACACAGAAAAAGAAACATCATAAGATATCAGTAATACACGGAATGTAAACTTGGCTACACAGGAACTGAATTACAGAATAGAACAGGGTCTCAAATTTAGAAAACCAACTTATGCTTGCTTAAGGGTAAAGGTGAGTTGGGGTGCTGCATAAAACCAGAGATTGAAATGAGCACAGATAAAGTTCCTTAAGTCAAATATGGAATAGACAAGAGCTACTCCTTGCTCAACGAAATGGACTCAACACCGCATATTAAACGCCTAAGAATGTACCTGACTAGTAAGTATCTTAAAACCTATGGATTGCTATGTCTCCGAAAGAGAATCAAGCATGTGTACAGGGGCATAAACGCAGCAGTGATAGGATAGGGGAGGTTCGGTGAGCAAATGAAGACCCTTTGAAGTCATATTGCATGGTACCCATTACACGGGTCTCAACTCTCCAGGTTTAAGGTATTCTTCCTTCAGCTAAAACATGCATGTGGAACGCAAGTATGATCAACCATGTGAACGGGAGACGTGTTCAAATATGTCTCAGTTTTCCTCCCGTGGTACTCGGGTGCAACATTCCAGATGCTTTACTAACACTCTCCCCACTTGGAGAGTCAGCGTCTTACACCTCCTGTTTGGCCCAGTTGGCAATTTCTGCGGAAGATGAACAGGAATAGCGAGAACCAATGAGAGGCTAGGTGCAGGTGTCTGGACGGGCAAATTTAACTCTCATTTCCCACCAGGAAGAGGAAATAACCAAAGGCTCAGCGTGCCGTACCGGAACCAGATTAGGGCCTGAAGCCATCCTGCGGTGTTGCGGCCAGCTCAAAAGAAAGCGATTTGAACAAAGGAGCTCAGGGGCACTGTAATTCACAAACCTGCAGAGTTATAAATGACAGCTATCGTCCAAAAATAGACTGAAGTAAGGCTGCCAAGAGGACTTGAAAGCGGGGCAGAATTGCAGGAAACCGATTTCAGGAGGTAGACTGGAATTGCATTGAAAGCATAGGAAAAGAGGCAGAACGTCCACAATGATGCACTTGGCCAAAAAGGGCGTATGCGTTTTTTCCTGAATATATTCAGGAAAAAACGCATACGCCCTTTTTGGCCAACCAAGCAAGCTTGCAAAGGAAATCTGCACTACAATGAAGTCTCACTTCCCCCCGGTCAAAAGGGCCATCTGAAAAAAGTGTAAAATCCAGAAAGGCAGGACAGGCCATGGAGAACTGGGAGCCTTGTTATGCTGATGGGCGGGATGTAAATTGCCAACAACCACTCGGGAGAAGTGTATGGTGTTTCCTGAAACATCTAAAAAACAAAGCAACAGAACCTAGGGCACTTCCACTTATGGTCCTATAGCTTAGGGAAATTAAAATCTAAAAGACACAGCCACCCCAAAGTTTGGAACGGCTCTGTTTACAAGAACCTCGTTTACAGTACAAGTTCAACATCGCAGAAAGTGAAAAATGGATAAAGAAGTTGTGGTATTTACTTACAAAGCAATATCACTCAGCAATGAAATCTGTGTCATCAGGCCCTTAGCAGCACAATGAGTGGATTCAGGTATGATGATTCTAACTGAAGTAAGTCACACAGAAAAAGAAACATCATAAGATATCAGTAATACACGGAATGTAAACTTGGCTACACAGGAACTGAATTACAGAACAGAACAGGGTCTCAAATTTAGAAAACCAACTTATGCTTGCTTAAGGGTAAAGGTGAGTTGGGGTGCTGCATAAAACCAGAGATTGAAATGAGCACAGATAAAGTTCCTTAAGCCAAATATGGAATAGACAAGAGCTACTCTTTGCTCAACGAAATGGACTCAACACCGCATATTAAACGCCTAAGAATGTACCTGACTAGTAAGTATCTTAAAAACCTATGGATTGCTATGTCTCCGAAAGAGAATCAAGCATGTGTACAGGGGCATAAACGCAGCAGTGATAGGATTGGAGAGGTTCGGTGAGCAAATGAAGACCCTTTGAAGTCATATTGCATGGTACCCATTACACGGGTCTTAACTCTCCAGGTTTAAGGTATTCTTCCTTCAGCTAAAACATGCATGTGGAACCCAAGTATGATCAACCATGTGAACGGGAGACGTGTTCAAATATGTCTCAGTTTTCCTCCCCTGGTACTCGGGTGCAACATTCCAGACGCTTTACTAACACTCTCCCCACTTGGAGAGTCAGCGCCTTTAACCTCCTGTTTGGCCCAGTTTGCACTTTCTGCGGAAGATGAACAGGAATAGCGAGAACCAATGAGAGGCTAGCTGGAGGTGTCTGGACGGGCAAATTTAACTCTCATTTCCCACCAGGAAGAGGAAATAACCAAAGGCTCAGCGTGCCGTGCCGGAACCAGATTAGGGCCTGAAGCCATCCTGCGGTGTTGCGGCCAGGTCACAAGAAAGCGAGTTGAAGAAAGGAGCTCAGGGGCACTGTAATTCACAAACCTGCAGAGTTATAAATGACAGCTATCGTCCAAAAATAGACTGAAGTAAGGCTGCCAAGAGGACTTGAAAGCGGGGCAGAATTGCAGGAAACCGATTTCAGGAGGTAGACTGGAATTGCATTGAAAGCATAGGAAAAGAGGCAGAACGTCCACAATGATGCACTTGGCCAAAAAGGGCGTATGCGTTTTTTCCTGAATATATTCAGGAAAAAACGCATACGCCCTTTTTGGCCAACCAAGCAAGCTTGCAAAGGAAATCTGCACTACAATGAAGTCTCACTTCCCCCCGGTCAAAAGGGCCATCTGAAAAAAGTGTAAAATCCAGAAAGGCAACAGGCCATTGAGAACTGGGAGCCTTGTTATGCTGATGGGCGGGATGTAAATTGCCAACAGACACTTGGGAGAAGTGTATGGTGTTTCCTGAAACATCTAAAAAACAAAGCAACAGAGCCTAGGGCACTGCCACTTATGGTCCTATAGCTTAGGGAAATTAAAATCAAAAAGACACAGCCACCCCAAAGTTTGGAACGGCTCTGTTTACAAGAACCTCGTTTACAGTACAAGTTCAACATCGCAGAAAGTGAAAAATGGATAAAGAAGTTGTGGTATTCACTTACAAAGCAATATCACTCAGCAATGAAATCTATGTCATCAGGCCCTTAGCATCGCAATGAGTGGATTCAGGTATGATGATTCTAACTGAAATAAGTCACACAGAAAAAGAAACATCATAAGATATCAGTAATACACGGAATGTAAACTTGGCTACACAGGAACTGAATTACAGAACAGAACAGGGTCTCAAATTTAGAAAACCAACTTATGCTTGCTTAAGGGTAAAGGTGAGTTGGGGTGCTGCATAAAACCAGAGATTGAAATGAGCACAGATAAAGTTCCTTAAGCCAAATATGGAATAGACAAGAGCTACTCCTTGCTCAACGAAATGGACTCAACACCCCATATTAAACGCCTAAGAATGTTCCTGACTAGTAAGTATCTTAAAACCTATGGATTGCTATGTCTCCAAAAGAGAATCAAGCATGTGTACAGGGGCATAAACGCAGCAGTGATAGGATTGGAGAGGTTCGGTGAGCAAATGAAGACCCTTTGAAGTCATATTGCATGGTACCCATTCCACGGGTTTCAACTACCCAGGTTTAAGGTATTCTTCCTTCAGCTAAAACATGCATGTGGAACCTAGAGTATGATCAACCATGTGATCGGGAGACGTGTTCAAATATGTCTCAGTTTTCGTACCCTGGTACTTGGGTGCAACATTCCAGACGCTTTACTAACACACTCCCGACTTGGAGAGTCAGTCCCTTTAACCTCCTGTTTGGCCCAGTTTGCAATTTCTGCGGAAGATGAACAGGAATAGCGAGAACCAATGAGAGGCTAGCTGGAGGTGTCTGGACGGGCAAATTTAACTCTCATTTCCCACCAGGAAGAGGAAATAACCAAAGGCTCAGCGTGCCGTACCGGAACCAGATTAGGGCCTGAAGCCATCCTGCGGTGTTGCGGCCAGGTCACAAGAAAGCGAGTTGAAGAAAGGAGCTCAGGGGCACTGTAATTCACAAACCTGCAGAGTTATAAATGACAGCTATCGTCCAAAAATAGACTGAAGTAAGGCTGCCAAGAGGACTTGAAAGCGGGTCAGAATTGCAGGAAACCGATTTCAGGAGGTAGACTGGAATTGCATTGAAAGCATAGGAAAAGAGGCAGAACGTCCACAATGATGCACTTGGCCAAAAAGGGCGTATGTGTTTTTTACTGAATATATTCAGGAAAAAACGCATACGCCCTTTTTGGCCAACCAAGCAAGCTTGCAAAGGAAATCTGCACTACAATGAAGTCTCACTTCCCCCCGGTCAAAAGGGCCATCTGAAAAAAGTGTAAAATCCAGAAAGGCAGGACAGGCCATGGAGAACTGGGAGCCTTGTTATGCTGATGGGCGGGATGTAAATTGCCAACAACCACTCGGGAGAAGTGTATGGTGTTTCCTGAAACATCTAAAAAACAAAGCAACAGAACCTAGGGCACTTCCACTTATGGTCCTATAGCTTAGGGAAATTAAAATCAAAAAGACACAGCCACCCCAAAGTTTGGAACGACTTTGTTTACAAGAACCTCGTTTACAGTACAAGTTCAACATCGCAGAAAGTGAAAAATGGATAAAGAAGTTGTGGTATTTACTTACAAAGCAATATCACTCAGCAATGAAATCTGTGTCATCAGGCCCGTAGCAGCACAATGAGTGGATTCAGGTATGATGATTCTAACTGAAGTAAGTCACACAGAAAAAGAAACATCATAAGATATCAGTAATACACGGAATGTAAACTTGGCTACACAGGAACTGAATTACAGAACAGAACAGGGACTCAAATTTAGAAAACCAACTTATGATTGCTTAAGGGTAAAGGTGAGTTGGGGTGCTGCATAAAACCAGAGATTGAAATGAGCACAGATAAAGTTCCTTAAGTCAAATATGGTATAGACAAGAGCTACTCCTTGCTCAATGAAATGGACTCAACACCGCATATTAAACGCCTAAGAATGTACCTGACTAGTAAGTATCTTAAAACCTATGGATTGCTATGTCTCCGAAAGAGAATCAAGCATGTGTACAGGGGCATAAACGCAGCAGTGATAGGATTGGAGAGGTTCGGTGAGCAAATGAAGACCCTTTGAAGTCATATTGCATGGTACCCATTACACGGGTCTTAACTCTCCAGGTTTAAGGTATTCTTCCTTCAGCTAAAACATGCATGTGGAACCCAAGTATGATCAACCATGTGAACGGGAGACGTGTTCAAATATGTCTCAGTTTTCCTCCCCTGGTACTCGGGTGCAACATTCCAGACGCTTTACTAACACTCTCCCCACTTGGAGAGTCAGCGCCTTTAACCTCCTGTTTGGCCCAGTTTGCAATTTCTGCGGAAGATGAACAGGAATAGCGAGAACCAATGAGAGGCTAGCTGGAGGTGTCTGGACGGGCAAATTTAACTCTCATTTCCCACCAGGAAGAGGAAATAACCAAAGGCTCAGCGTGCCTTGCCGGAACCAGATTAGGTCCTGAAGCCATCCTGCGGTGTTGCGGCCAGGTCACAAGAAAGCGAGTTGAAGAAAGGAGATCAGGAGAACTGTAATTTACAAACCTGCAGAGTTATAAATGACAGCTATCGTCCAAAAATAGACTGAAGTAAGGCTGCCAAGAGGACTTGAAAGCGGGGCAGAATTGCAGGAAACCGATTTCAGGAGGTAGACTGGAATTGCATTGAAAGCATAGGAAAAGAGGCAGAACGTCCACAATGATGCACTTGGCCAAAAAGGGCGTATGCGTTTTTTCCTGAATATATTCAGGAAAAAACGCATACGCCCTTTTTGGCCAACCAAGCAAGCTTGCAAAGGAAATCTGCACTACAATGAAGTCTCACTTCCCCCCGGTCAAAAGGGCCATCTGAAAAAAGTGTAAAATCCAGAAAGGCAGGACAGGCCATGGAGAACTGGGAGCCTTGTTATGCTGATGGGCGGGATGTAAATTGCCAACAACCACTCGGGAGAAGTGTATGGTGTTTCCTGAAACATCTAAAAAACAAAGCAACAGAACCTAGGGCACTTCCACTTATGGTCCTATAGCTTAGGGAAATTAAAATCAAAAAGACACAGCCACCCCAAAGTTTGGAACGGCTCTGTTTACAAGAACCTCGTTTACAGTACAAGTTCAACATCGCAGAAAGTGAAAAATGGATAAAGAAGTTGTGGTATTTACTTACAAAGCAATATCACTCAGCAATGAAATCTGTGTCATCAGGCCCTTAGCAGCACAATGAGTGGATTCAGGTATGATGATTCTAACTGAAGTAGTCACACAGAAAAAGAAACATCATAAGATATCAGTAATACACGGAATGTAAACTTGGCTACACAGGAACTGAATTACAGAACAGAACAGGGTCTCAAATTTAGAAAACCAACTTATGCTTGCTTAAGGGTAAAGGTGAGTTGGGGTGCTGCATAAAACCAGAGATTGAAATGAGCACAGATAAAGTTCCTTAAGCCAAATATGGAATAGACAAGAGCTACTCCTTGCTCAACGAAATGGACTCTACATCGCATATTAAACGCCTAAGAATGTACCTGACTAGTAAGTATCTTAAAACCTATGGATTGCTATGTCTCCAAAAGAGAATCAAGCATGTGTAAAGGGGCATAAACGCAGCAGTGATAGGATTGGAGAGGCTCGGTGAGCAAATGAAGACCCTTTGAAGTCATATTGCATGGTACCTATTCCACGGGTTTCAACTACCCAGGTTTTAGGTATACTTCCTTCAGCTAAAATATGCATGTGGAACCCAGAGTATGATCAACCATGTGATCGGGAGACGTGTTCAAATATGTCTCAGTTTTCCTCCCCTGGTACTCGGGTGCAACATTCCAGACGCTTTACTAACACTCTCCCCACTTGGAGAGTCAGTCCCTTTAACCTCCTGTTTGGCCCAGTTTGCAATTTCTGCGGAAGATGAACAGGAATAGCGAGAACCAATGAGAGGCTAGCTGGAGGTGTCTGGACGGGCAAATTTAACTCTCATTTCCCACCAGGAAGAGGAAATAACCAAAGGCTCAGCATGCCGTGCAGGAACCAGATTAGGGCCTGAAGCCATCCTGCGGTGTTGCGGCCAGGTCACAAGAAAGCAAGTAGAAGAAAGGAGCTCAGGGGCACTGTAATCCACAAACCTGCAGAGTTATAAATGACAGCTATCGTCCAAAAATAGACTGAAGTAAGGCTGCCAAGAGGACTTGAAAGCGGGGCAGAATTGCAGGAAACCGATTTCAGGAGGTAGACTGGAATTGCATTGAAAGCATAGGAAAAGAGGCAGAACGTCCACAATGATGCACTTGGCCAAAAAGGGCGTATGCGTTTTTTCCTGAATATATTCAGGAAAAAACGCATACGCCCTTTTTGGCCAACCAAGCAAGCTTGCAAAGGAAATGTGCACTACAATGAAGTCTCACTTCCCCCCGGTCAAAAGGGCCATCTGAAAAAAGTGTAAAATCCAGAAAGGCAGGACAGGCCATGGAGAACTGGGAGCCTTGTTATGCTGATGGGTGGGATGTAAATTGCCAACAACCACTCGGGAGAAGTGTATGGTGTTTCCTGAAACATCTAAAAAACAAAGCAACAGAACCTAGGGCACTTCCACTTATGGTCCTATAGCTTAGGGAAATTAAAATCAAAAAGACACAGCCAACCCAAAGTTTGGAACGGCTCTGTTTACAAGAACCTCGTTTACAGTACAAGTTCAACATCGCAGAAAGTGAAAAATGGATAAAGAAGTTGTGGTATTTACTTACAAAGCAATATCACTCAGCAATGAAATCTGTGTCATCAGGCCCTTAGCAGCACAATGAGTGGATTCAGGTATGATGATTCTAACTGAAATAAGTCACACAGAAAAAGAAACATCATAAGATATCAGTAATACACGGAATGTAAACTTGGCTACACAGGAACTGAATTACAGAACAGAACAGGGTCTCAAATTTAGAAAACCAACTTATGCTTGCTTCAGGGGAAAGGTGAGTTGGGGTGCTGCATAAAACCAGAGATTGAAATGAGCAAAGATAAAGTTCCTTAAGTCAAATATGGAATAGACAAGAGCTACTCCTTGCTCAACGAAATGGACTCAACACCGCATATTAAATGCCTAAGAATGTACCTGACTAGTAAGTATCGTAAAACCTATGGATTGCTATGTCTCCGAAAGAGAATCAAGCATGTGTACAGGGGCATAAACGCAGCAGTGATAGGATTGGAGAGGTTCGGTGAGCAAATGAAGACCCTTTGAAGTCATATTGCATGGTACCCATTACACGGGTCTTAACTCTCCAGGTTTAAGGTATTCTTCCTTCAGCTAAAACATGCATGTGGAACCCAAGTATGATCAACCATGTAAACGAGAGACGTGTTCAAATATGTCTCAGTTTTCCTCCCCTGGTACTCGGGTGCAACATTCCAGACGCTTTACTAACACTCTCCCCACTTGGAGAGTCAGCGCCTTTAACCTCCTGTTTGGCCCAGTTTGCAATTTCTGCGGAAGATGAACAGGAATAGCGAGAACCAATGAGAGACTAGCTGGAGGTGTCTGGACGGGCAAATTTAACTCTCATTTCCCACCAGGAAGAGGAAATAACCAAAGGCTCAGCGTGCCGTGCCGGAACCAGATTAGGGCCTGAAGCCATCCTGCGGTGTTGCGGCCAGGTCAAAAGAAAGCAAGTTGAAGAAAGGAGCTCAGGGGCACTGTAATTCACAAACCTGCAGAGTTATAAATGACAGCTATCGTCCAAAAATAGACTGAAGTAAGGCTGCCAAGAGGACTTGAAAGCGGGGCAGTATTGCAGGAAACCGATTTCAGGAGGTAGACTGGAATTGCATTGAAAGCATAGGAAAAGAGGCAGAACGTCCACAATGATGCACTTGGCCAAAAAGGGCGTATGCGTTTTTTCCTGAATATATTCAGGAAAAAACGCATACGCCCTTTTTGGCCAACCAAGCAAGCTTGCAAAGGAAATCTGCACTACAATGAAGTCTCACTTCCCCCCGGTCCAAAGGGCCATCTGAAAAAAGTGTAAAATCCAGAAAGGCAGGACAGGCCATGGAGAACTGGGAGCCTTGTTATGCTGATGGGCGGGATGTAAATTGCCAACAGACACTCGGGAGAAGTGTATGGTGTTTCCTGAAACATCTAAAAAACAAAGCAACAGAGCCTAGGGCACTGCCACTTATGGTCCTATAGCTTAGGGAAATTAAAATCAAAAAGACACAGCAACCCCAAACTTTGGGACGCCTCTGTTTACAAGAACCTCGTTTACCGTACAAGTTCAATATCACAGAAAGTGAAAAATGGATAAAGAACTTGTGGTACTTACGTACAATGCAGTATCACTCAGCAAAGAAATCTATGTCATCAGGCCCTTAGCATCACAATGAGTGGATTCAGGTACGATGATTCTAACTGAAATAAGTCACACAGAAAAAGAAACATCATAAGATATCACTAATACACGGAATGTAAACTTGGCTACACAGGAACTGCATTCCAAAACAGAACAGGGTCTCAAATTTAGAAAACCAACTTATGCTTGCTTAAGGGGAAAGGTGAGTTGGGGTGCTGCATAAAACCAGAGATTGAAATGAGCACAGATAAAGTTCCTTAAGCCAAATATAGAATAGACAAGAGCTACTCCTTGCTCAACGAAATGGACTCAACACCCCATATTAAACGCCTAAGAATGTACCTGACTAGTAAGTATCTTAAAACCTATGGATTGCTATGTCTCCAAAAGAGAATCAAGCGTGTGTACAGGGGCATAAACGCAGCAGTGATAGGATTGGAGAGGTTCGGTGAGCAAATGAAGACCCTTTGAAGTCATATTGCATGGTACCCATTCCACGGATCTCAACTCTCCAGGTTTAAGGTATTCTTCCTTCAGCTAAAACATGCATGTGGAACCCAGAGTATGATCAACCATGTGAACGGGAGACGTGTTCAAATATGTCTCAGTTTTCCTCCCCTGGTACTCGGGTGCAACATTCCAGACGCTTTACTAACACTCTCCCGACTTGGAGAGTCAGTCCCTTTAACCTCCTGTTTGGCCCAGTTTGCAATTTCTGCGGAAGATGAACAGGAATAGCAAGAACCAATGAGAGACTAGCTGGAGGTGTCTGAACGGGCAAATTTAACTCTCATTTCCCACCAGGAAGAGGAATTAACCAAAGGCTCAGCATGCCGGGCCGGAACCAGATTAGGGCCTGAAGCCATCCTGCGGTGTTGCGGCCAGCTCACAAGAAAGCGAGTTGAAGAAAGGAGCTCAGGGGCACTGTAATTCACAAACCTGCAGAGTTATAAATGACAGCTATCGTCCAAAAATAGACTGAAGTAAGGCTGCCAAGAGGACTTGAAAGCGGGGCAGAATTGCAGGAAACCGATTTCAGGAGGTAGACTGGAATTGCATTGAAAGCATAGGAAAAGAGGCAGAACGTCCACAATGATGCACTTGGCCAAAAAGGGCGTATGCGTTTTTTCCTGAATATATTCAGGAAAAAACGCATACGCCCTTTTTGGCCAACCAAGCAAGCTTGCAAAGGAAATGTGCACTACAATGAAGTCTCACTTCCCCCCGGTCCAAAGGGCCATCTGAAAAAAAGTGTAAAATCCAGAAAGGCAACAGGCCATGGAGAACTGGGAGCCTTGTTATGCTGATGGGCGGGATGTAAATTGCCAACAGACACTCGGGAGAAGTGTATGGTGTTTCCTGAAACATCTCAAAAACAAAGCAACAGAGCCTAGGGCACTGCCACTTATGGTCCTATAGCTTAGGGAAATTAAAATCAAAAAGACACAGCCACCCCAAAGTTTGGGACGCCTCTGTTTACAAGAACCTTGTTTACAGTACAAGTTCAACATCGCAGAAAGTGAAAAATGGATAAAGAAGTTGTGGTATTTACTTACAAAGCAATATCACTCAGCAATGAAATCTATGTCATCAGGCCCTTAGCATCACAATGAGTGGATTCAGGTATGATGACTCTAACTGAAATAAGTCACACAGAAAAAGAAACATCATAAGATATCAGTAATACACGGAATGTAAACTTGGCTACACAGGAACTGAATTACAGAACAGAACAGGGTCTCAAATTTAGAAAACCAACTTATGCTTGCTTAAGGGTAAAGGTGAGTTGGGGTGCTGCATAAAACCAGAGATTGAAATGAGCACAGATAAAGTTCCTTAAGTCAAATATGGAATAGACAAGAGCTACTCCTTGCTCAACGAAATGGACTCAACACCGCATATTAAACGCCTAAGAATGTACCTGACTAGTAAGTATCTTAAAACCTATGGATTGCTATGTCTCCGAAAGAGAATCAAGCATGTGTACAGGGGCATAAACGCAGCAGTGATAGGATAGGGGAGGTTCGGTGAGCAAATGAAGACCCTTTGAAGTCATATTGCATGGTACCCATTACACGGGTCTCAACTCTCCAGGTTTAAGGTATTCTTCCTTCAGCTAAAACATGCATGTGGAACGCAAGTATGATCAACCATGTGAACGGGAGACGTGTTCAAATATGTCTCAGTTTTCCTCCCGTGGTACTCAGGTGCAACATTCCAGACGCTTTACTAACACTCTCCCCACTTGGAGAGTCAGCGTCTTACACCTCCTGTTTGGCCCAGTTGGCAATTTCTGCGGAAGATGAACAGGAATAGCGAGAACCAATGAGAGGCTAGGTGCAGGTGTCTGGACGGGCAAATTTAACTCTCATTTCCCACCAGGAAGAGGAAATAACCAAAGGCTCAGCGTGCCGTACCGGAACCAGATTAGGGCCTGAAGCCATCCTGCGGTGTTGCGGCCAGCTCACAAGCAAGCGAGTTGAAGAAAGGAGCTCAGGGGCACTGTAATTCACAAACCTGCAGAGTTATAAATGACAGCTATCGTCCAAAAATAGACTGAAGTAAGGCTGCCAAGAGGACTTGAAAGCGGGGCAGAATTGCAGGAAACCGATTTCAGGAGGTAGACTGGAATTGCATTGAAAGCATAGGAAAAGAGGCAGAACGTCCACAATGATGCACTTGGCCAAAAAGGGCGTATGCGTTTTTTCCTGAATATATTCAGGAAAAAACGCATACGCCCTTTTTGGCCAACCAAGCAAGCTTGCAAAGGAAATGTGCACTACAATGAAGTGTCACTTCCCCCCGGTCAAAAGGGCCCTCTGAAAAAAGTGTAAAATCCAGAAAGGCAGGACAGGCCATGGAGAACTGGGAGCCTTGTTATGCTGATGGGCGGGATGTAAATTGCCAACAACCACTCTGGAGAAGTGTATGGTGTTTCCTGAAACATCTAAAAAACAAAGCAACAGAGCCTAGGGCACTTCCACTTATGGTCCTATAGCTTAGGGAAATTAAAATCAAAAAGACACAGCCACCCCAAAGTTTGGAACGGCTCTGTTTACAAGAACCTCGTTTACAGTACAAGTTCAACATCGCAGAAAGTGAAAAATGGATAAAGAAGTTGTGGTATTTACTTACAAAGCAATATCACTCAGCAATGAAATCTGTGTCATCAGGCCCTTAGCAGCACAATGAGTGGATTCAGGTATGATGATTCTAACTGAAATAAGTCACACAGAAAAAGAAACATCATAAGATATCAGTAATACACGGAATGTAAACTTGGCTACACAGGAACTGAATTACAGAACAGAACAGGGTCTCAAATTTAGAAAACCAACTTATGCTTGCTTAAGGGGAAAGGTGAGTTGGGGTGCTGCATAAAACCAGAGATTGAAATGAGCACAGATAAAGTTCCTTAAGCCAAATATGGAATAGACAAGAGCTACTCCTTGCTCAACGAAATGGACTCAACACCGCATATTAAACGCCTAAGAATGTACCTGACTAGTAAGTATCTTAAAACCTATGGATTGCTATGTCTCCAAAAGAGAATCAAGCATGTGTACAGGGGCATAAATGCAGCAGTGATAGGATTGGAGAGGTTCGGTGAGCAAATGAAGACCCTTTGAAGTCATATTGCATGGTACCCATTCCACGGGTTTCAACTACCCAGGTTTTAGGTATTCTTCCTTCAGCTAAAACATGCATGTGGAACCCAGAGTATGATCAACCATGTGATCGGGAGACGTGTTCAAATATGTCTCAGTTTTCCTCCCCTGGTACTCGGGTGCAACATTCCAGACGCTTTACTAACACTCTCCCCACTTGGAGAGTCAGTCCCTTTAACCTCCTGTTTGGCCCAGTTTGCAATTTCTGCGGAA
The DNA here is from genome assembly GCF_949987515.2 of Delphinus delphis. Taxonomy (NCBI): domain Eukaryota; kingdom Metazoa; phylum Chordata; class Mammalia; order Artiodactyla; family Delphinidae; genus Delphinus; species Delphinus delphis. The sequence goes on along the minus strand of NW_027192961.1, from coordinate 91,500 downwards.
GATGAACAGGAATAGCGAGAACCAATGAGAGGCTAGCTGGAGGTGTCTGGACGGGCAAATTTAACTCTCATTTCCCACCAGGAAGAGGAAATAACCAAAGGCTCAGCGTGCCGTACCAGAACAAGATTAAGGCCTGAAGCCATCCTGCGGTGTTGCGGCCAGCTCACAAGAAAGCGAGCTGAAGAAAGGAGCTCAGGGGCACTGTAATTCACAAACCTGCAGAGTTATAAATGACAGCTATCGTCCAAAAATAGACTGAAGTAAGGCTGCCAAGAGGTCTTGAAAGCGGGGCAGAATTGCAGGAAACCGATTTCAGGAGGTAGACTGGAATTGCATTGAAAGCATAGGAAAAGAGGCAGAACGTCCACAATGATGCACTTGGCCAAAAAGGGCGTATGCGTTTTTTCCTGAATATATTCAGGAAAAAACGCATACGCCCTTTTTGGCCAACCAAGCAAGCTTGCAAAGGAAATCTGCACTACAATGAAGTCTCACTTCCCCCCGGTCAAAAGGGCCATCTGAAAAAAGTGTAAAATCCAGAAAGGCAGGACAGGCCATGGAGAACTGGGAGCCTTGTTATGCTGATGGGCGGGATGTAAATTGCCAACAGACACTCGGGAGAAGTGTATGGTGTTTCCTGAAACATCTAAAAAACAAAGCAACAGAGCCTAGGGCACTGCCACTTATGGTCCTATAGCTTAGGGAAATTAAAATCAAAAAGACACAGCCACCCCAAAGTTTGGGACGCCTCTGTTTACAAGAACCTCGTTTACAGTACAAGTTCAACATCGCAGAAAGTGAAAAATGGATAAAGAAGTTGTGGTATTTACTTACAAAGCAATATCACTCAGCAATGAAATCTATGTCATCAGGCCCTTAGCATCACAATGAGTGGATTCAGGTATGATGATTCTAACTGAAATAAGTCACACAGAAAAAGAAACATCATAAGATATCAGTAATACACGGAATGTAAACTTGGCTACACAGGAACTGAATTACAGAACAGAACAGGGTCTCAAATTTAGAAAACCAACTTATGCTTGCTTAAGGGTAAAGGTGAGTTGGGGTGCTGCATAAAACCAGAGATTGAAATGAGCACAGATAAAGTTCCTTAAGTCAAATATGGAATAGACAAGAGCTACTCCTTGCTCAACGAAATGGACTCAACACCGCATATTAAACGCCTAAGAATGTACCTGACTAGTAAGTATCGTAAAACCTATGGATTGCTATGTCTCCGAAAGAGAATCAAGCATGTGTACAGGGGCATAAACGCAGCAGTGATAGGATTGGAGAGGTTCGGTGAGCAAACGAAGACGCTTTGAAGTCATATTGCATGGTACCCATTCCACGGGTCTCAACTCTCCAGGTTTAAGGTATTCTTCCTTCAGCTAAAACATGCATGTGGAACCCAAGTATGATCAACCATGTGAACGGGAGACGTGTTCAAATATGTCTCAGTTTTCCTCCCCTGGTACTCGGGTGCAACATTCCAGACGCTTTACTAACACTCTCCCACTTGGAGAGTCAGCGCCTTTAACCTCCTGTTTGGCCCAGTTTGCAATTTCTGCGGAAGATGAACAGGAATAGCGAGAACCAATGAGAGACTAGCTGGAGGTGTCTGGACGGGCAAATTTAACTCTCATTTCCCACCAGGAAGAGGAAATAACCAAAGGCTCAGCATGCCGTGCCGGAACCAGATTAGGGCCTGAAGCCATCCTGCAGTGTTGCGGCTAGCTCACAAGAAAGCGAGTTGAAGAAAGGAGCTCAGGGGCACTGTAATTCACAAACCTGCAGAGTTATAAATGACAGCTATCGTCCAAAAATAGACTGAAGTAAGGCTGCCAAGAGGACTTGAAAGCGGGGCAGAATTGCAGGAAACCGATTTCAGGAGGTAGACTGGAATTGCATTGAAAGCATAGGAAAAGAGGCAGAACGTCCACAATGATGCACTTGGCCAAAAAGGGCGTATGCGTTTTTTCCTGAATATATTCAGGAAAAAACGCATACGCCCTTTTTGGCCAACCAAGCAAGCTTGCAAAGGAAATCTGCACTACAATGAAGTCTCACTTCCCCCCGGTCAAAAGGGCCATCTGAAAAAAGTGTAAAATCCAGAAAGGCAACAGGCCATTGAGAACTGGGAGCCTTGTTATGCTGATGGGCGGGATGTAAATTGCCAACAGACACTCGGGAGAAGTGTATGGTGTTTCCTGAAACATGTAAAAAACAAAGCAACAGAGCCTAGGGCACTGCCACTTATGGTCCTATAGCTTAGGGAAATTAAAATCAAAAAGACACAGCCACCCCAAAGTTTGGAACGGCTCTGTTTACAAGAACCTCGTTTACAGTACAAGTTCAACATCGCAGAAAGTGAAAAATGGATAAAGAACTTGTGGTACTTACGTACAATGCAGTATCACTCAGCAATGAAATCTATGTCATCAGGCCCGTAGCAGCATAATGAGTAGATTCAGGTACGATGATTCTAACTGAAATAAGTCACACAGAAAAAGAAACATCATAAGATATCACTAATACACGGAATGTAAACTTGGCTACACAGGAACTGAATTACAGAACAGAACAGGGTCTCAAATTTAGAAAACCAACTTATGCTTGCTTAAGGGTAAAGGTGAGTTGGGGTGCTGCATAAAACCAGAGATTGAAATGAGCACAGATAAAGTTCCTTAAGCCAAATATGGAATAGACAAGAGCTACTCCTTGCTCCACGAAATGGACTCAACACCGCATATTAAACGCCTAAGAATGTACCTGACTAGTAAGTATCTTAAAACCTATGGATTGCTATGTCTCCGAAAGAGAATCAAGCATGTGTACAGGGGCATAAACGCAGCAGTGATAGGATTGGAGAGGTTCGGTGAGCAAATGAAGACCCTTTGAAGTCATATTGCATGGTACCCATTCCACGGGTTTCAACTACCCAGGTTTTAGGTATTCTTCCTTCAGCTAAAACATGCATGTGGAACCCAGAGTATGATCAACCATGTGATCGGGAGACGTGTTCAAATATGTCTCAGTTTTCCTCCCCTGGTACTCGGGTGCAACATTCCAGACGCTTTACTAACACTCTCCCCACTTGGAGAGTCAGTCCCTTTAACCTCCTGTTTGGCCTAGTTTGCAATTTCTGCGGAAGATGAACAGTAATAGCGAGAACCAATGAGAGGCTAGCTGGAGGTGTCTGGACGGGCAAATTTAACTCTCATTTCCCAACAGGAAGAGGAAATAACCAAAGGCTCAGCGTGCCGTACCGGAACCAGATTAGGGCCTGAAGCCATCCTGCGGTGTTGCGGCCAGCTCAAAAGAAAGCGAGTTGAAGAAAGGAGCTCAGGGGCACTGTAATTCACAAACCTGCAGAGTTATAAATGACAGCTATCGTCCAAAAATAGACTGAAGTAAGGCTGCCAAGAGGACTTGAAAGCGGGGCAGAATTGCAGGAAACCGATTTCAGGAGGTAGACTGGAATTGCATTGAAAGCATAGGAAAAGAGGCAGAACGTCCACAATGATGCACTTGGCCAAAAAGGGCGTATGCGTTTTTTCCTGAATATATTCAGGAAAAAACGCATACGCCCTTTTTGGCCAACCAAGCAAGCTTGCAAAGGAAATCTGCACTACAATGAAGTCTCACTTCCCCCCGGTCAAAAGGGCCATCTGAAAAAAGTGTAAAATCCAGAAAGGCAACAGGCCATTGAGAACTGGGAGCCTTGTTATGCTGATGGGCGGGATGTAAATTGCCAACAGACACTTGGGAGAAGTGTATGGTGTTTCCTGAAACATCTAAAAAACAAAGCAACAGAGCCTAGGGCACTTCCACCTATGGTCCTATAGCTTAGGGAAATTAAAATCAAAAAGACACAGCCACCCCAAAGTTTGGAACGGCTCTGTTTACAAGAACCTCGTTTACAGTACAAGTTCAACATCGCAGAAAGTGAAAAATGGATAAAGAAGTTGTGGTATTCACTTACAAAGCAATATCACTCAGCAATGAAATCTATGTCATCAGGCCCTTAGCAGCACAATGAGTGGATTCAGGTATGATGATTCTAACTGAAATAAGTCACACAGAAAAAGAAACATCATAAGATATCAGTAATACACGGAATGTAAACTTGGCTACACAGGAACTGAATTACAGAACAGAACAGGGTCTCAAATTTAGAAAAACAACTTATGCTTGCTTAAGGGTAAAGGTGAGTTGGGGTGCTGCATAAAACCAGAGATTGAAATGAGCACAGATAAAGTTCCTTAAGCCAAATATGGAATAGACAAGAGCTACTCCTTGCTCAACGAAATGGACTCAACACCGCATATTAAACGCCTAAGAATGTACCTGACTTGTAAGTATCTTAAAATCTATGGATTCCTATGTCTCCGAAAGAGAATCAAGCATGTGTACAGGGGCATAAACGCAGCAGTGATAGGATTGGAGAGGTTCGGTGAGCAAATGAAGACCCTTTGAAGTCATATTGCATGGTACCCATTCCACGGGTTTCAACTACCCAGGTTTAAGGTATTCTTCCTTCAGCTAAAACATGCATGTGGAACCTAGAGTATGATCAACCATGTGATCGGGAGACGTGTTCAAATATGTCTCAGTTTTCCTCCCCTGGTACTCGGGTGCAACATTCCAGACGCTTTACTAACACTCTCCCCACTTGGAGAGTCAGTCCCTTTAACCTCCTGTTTGGCCCAGTTTGCAATTTCTGCGGAAGATGAACAGGAATAGCGAGAACCAATGAGAGGCTAGCTGGAGGTGTCTGGACGGGCAAATTTAACTCTCATTTCCCACCAGGAAGAGGAATTAACCAAAGGCTCAGCATGCCGGGCCGGAGCCAGATTAGGGCCTGAAGCCATCCTGCGGTGTTGCGGCCAGCTCACAAGAAAGCGAGTTGAAGAAAGGAGCTCAGGGGCACTGTAATTCACAAACCTGCAGAGTTATAAATGACAGCTATCGTCCAAAAATAGACTGAAGTAAGGCTGCCAAGAGGACTTGAAAGCGGGGCAGAATTGCAGGAAACCGATTTCAGGAGGTAGACTGGAATTGCATTGAAAGCATAGGAAAAGAGGCAGAACGTCCACAATGATGCACTTGGCCAAAAAGGGCGTATGCGTTTTTTCCTGAATATATTCAGGAAAAAACGCATACGCCCTTTTTGGCCAACCAAGCAAGCTTGCAAAGGAAATCTGCACTACAATGAAGTCTCACTTCCCCCCGATCAAAAGAGCCATCTGAAAAAAGTGTAAAATCCAGAAAGGCAGGACAGGCCATGAAGAACTGGGAGCCTTGTTATGCTGATGGGCGGGATGTAACTTGCCAACAGACACTCGGGAGAAGTGTATGGTGTTTCCTGAAACATCTAAAAAACAAAGCAACAGAGCCTAGGGCACTTCCACTTATGGTCCTATAGCTTAGGGAAATTAAAATCAAAAAGACACAGCCACCCCAAAGTTTGGGACGCCTCTGTTTACAAGAACCTCGTTTACAGTACAAGTTCAACATCGCAGAAAGTGAAAAATGCATAAAGAAGTTGTGGTATTTACTTACAAAGCAATATCACTCAGCAATGAAATCTATGTCATCAGGCCCTTAGCATCACAATGAGTGGATTCAGGTATGATGATTCTAACTGAAGTAAGTCACACAGAAAAAGAAACATCATAAGATATCAGTAATACACGGAATGTAAACTTGGCTACACAGGAACTGAATTACAGAACAGAACAGGGACTCAAATTTAGAAAACCAACTTATGCTTGCTTAAGGGTAAAGGTGAGTTGGGGTGCTGCATAAAACCAGAGATTGAAATGAGCACAGATAAAGATCCTTAAGTCAAATATGGAATAGACAAGAGCTACTCCTTGCTCAACGAAATGGACTCAACACCGCATATTAAACGCCTAAGAATGTACCTGACTAGTAAGTATCTTAAAACCTATGGATTGCTATGTCTCCGAAAGAGAATCAAGCATGTGTACAGGGGCATAAACGCAGCAGTGATAGGATTGGAGAGGTTCGGTGAGCAAATGAAGACCCTTTGAAGTCATATTGCATGGTACCCATTACACGGGTCTCAACTCTCCAGGTTTAAGGTATTCTTCCTTCAGCTAAAACATGCATGTGGAACCCAAGTATGATCAACCATGTGAACGGGAGACGTGTTCAAATATGTCTCAGTTTTCCTCCCCTGGTACTCGGGTGCAACATTCCAGACGCTTTACTAACACTCTCCCCACTTGGAGAGTCAGCACCTTTAACCTCCTGTTTGGCCCAGTTTGCAATTTCTGCGGAAGATGAACAGGAATAGTGAGAACCAATGAGAGGCTAGCTGGAGGTGTCTGGACGGGCAAATTTAACTCTCATTTCCCACCAGGAAGAGGAAATAACCAAAGGCTCAGCGTGCCGTACCGGAACCAGATTAGGGCCTGAAGCCATCCTTCGGTGTTGCGGCCAGCTCAAAAGAAACCGAGTTGAAGAAAGGAGCTCAGGGGCACTGTAATTCACAAACCTGCAGAGTTATAAATGACAGCTATCGTCCAAAAATAGACTGAAGTAAGGCTGCCAAGAGGACTTGAAAGCGGGGCAGAATTGCAGGAAACCGATTTCAGGAGGTAGACTGGAATTGCATTGAAAGCATAGGAAAAGAGGCAGAACGTCCACAATGATGCACTTGGCCAAAAAGGGCGTATGCGTTTTTTCCTGAATATATTCAGGAAAAAACGCATACGCCCTTTTTGGCCAACCAAGCAGGCTTGCAAAGGAAATCTGCACTACAATGAAGTTTCACTTCCCCCGGGTCAAAAGGGCCATCTGAAAAAAGTGTAAAATCCAGAAAGGCAGGACAGGCCATGGAGAACTGGGAGCCTTGTTATGCTGATGGGCGGGATGTAAATTGCCAACAGACACTCGGGAGAAGTGTATGGTGTTTCCTGAAACATCTAAAAAACAATGCAACAGAGCCTAGGGCACTTCCACTTATGGTCCTATAGCTTAGGGAAATTAAAATCAAAAAGACACAGCCACCCCAAAGTTTGGGACGCCTCCGTTTACAAGAACCTCGTTTACCGTACAAGTTCAATATCACAGAAAGTGAAAAATGGATAAAGAACTTGTGGTATTTACTTACAAAGCAATATCACTCAGCAATGAAATCTATGTCATCAGGCCCGTAGCAGCATAATGAGTGGATTCAGGTATGATGATTCTAACTGAAATAAGTCACACAGAAAAAGAAACATCATAAGATATCAGTAATACACGGAATGTAAACTTGGCTACACAGGAAGTGAATTACAGAACAGAACAGGGTCTCAAATTTAGAAAACCAACTTATGCTTGCTTAAGGGTAAAGGTGAGTTGGGGTGCTGCATAAAACCAGAGATTGAAATGAGCACAGATAAAGTTCCTTAAGCCAAATATGGAATAGACAAGAGCTACTCCTTTCTCAACGAAATGGACTCAACACCGCATATTAAACGCCTAAGAATGTACCTGACTAGTAAGTATCTTAAAACCTATGGATTGCTATGTCTCCGAAGGGGAATCAAGCATGTGTACAGGGGCATAAACGCAGCAGTGATAGGATTGGAGAGGTTCGGTGAGCAAATGAAGACCCTTTGAAGTCATATTGCATGGTACCGATTCCACGGGTTTCAACTACCCAGGTTTAAGGTATTCTTCCTTCAGCTTAAACATGCATGTGGAACCCAGACTATGATCAACCATGTGATTGGGAGACGTGTTCAAATATGTCTCAGTTTTCGTACCCTGGTACTCGGGTGCAACATTCCAGACGCTTTACTAACACTCTCCCCACTTGGAGAGTCAGCACCTTTAACCTCCTGTTTGGCCCAGTTTGCAATTTCTGCGGAAGATGAACAGGAATAGCGAGAACCAATGAGAGGCTAGCTGGAGGTGTCTGGACGGGCAAATTTAACTCTCATTTCCCACCCGGAAGAGGAATTAACCAAAGGCTCAGCGTGCCGTGCCGGAACCAGATTAGGGCCTGAAGCCATCCTGCGGTGTTGCGGCCAGCTCACAAGAAAGCGAGTTGAAGAAAGGAGCTCAGGGGCACTGTAATTCACAAACCTGCAGAGTTATAAATGACAGCTATCGTCGAAAAATAGACTGAAGTAAGGCTGCCAAGAGGACTTGAAAGCGGGGCAGAATTGCAGGAAACTGATTTCAGGAGGTAGACTGGAATTGCATTGAAAGCATAGGAAAAGAGGCAGAACGTCCACAATGATGCACTTGGCCAAAAAGGGCGTATGCGTTTTTTCTGAATATATTCAGGAAAAAACGCATACGCCCTTTTTGGCCAACCAAGCAAGCTTGCAAAGGAAATCTGCACTACAATGAAGTTTCACTTCCCCCCGGTCAAAAGGGCCATCTGAAAAAAGTGTAAAATCCAGAAAGGCAGGACAGGCCATGGAGAACTGGGAGCCTTGTTATGCTGATGGGCGGGATGTAAATTGCCAACAGACACTCGGGAGAAGTGTATGGTGTTTCCTGAAACATCTAAAAAACAAAGCAACAGAGCCTAGGGCACTGCCACTTATGGTCCTATAGCTTAGGGAAATTAAAATCAAAAAGACACAGCCACCCCAAAGTTTGGGACGCCTCCGTTTACAAGAACCTCGTTTACCGTACAAGTTCAATATCACAGAAAGTGAAAAATGGATAAAGAACTTGTGGTACTTACGTACAATGCAGTATCACTCAGCAATGAAATCTATGTCATCAGGCCCGTAGCAGCATAATGAGTGGATTCAGGTACGATGATTCTAACTGAAATAAGTCACACAGAAAAAGAAACATCATAAGATATCACTAATACACGGAATGTAAACTTGGCTACACAGGAACTGCATTCCAAAACAGAACAGGGTCTCAAATTTAGAAAACCAACTTATGCTTGCTTAAGGGGAAAGGTGAGTTGGGGTGCTGCATAAAACCAGAGATTGAAATGAGCACAGATAAAGTTCCTTAAGCCAAATATGGAATAGACAAGAGCTACTCCTTGCTCAACAAAATGGACTCAACACCGCATATTAAACGCCTAAGAATGTACCTGACTAGTAAGTATCTTAAAACCTATGGATTGCTATGTCTCCGAAGGGGAATCAAGCATGTGTACAGGGGCATAAACGCAGCAGTGATAGGATTGGAGAGGTTCGGTGAGCAAATGAAGACCCTTTGAAGTCATATTGCATGGTACCCATTCCACGGGTTTCAACTACCCAGGTTTTAGGTATTCTTCCTTCAGCTAAAACATGCATGTGGAACCCAGAGTATGATCAACCATGTGATCGGGAGACGTGTTCAAATATGTCTCAGTTTTCGTACCCTGGTCCTCGGGTGCAACATTCCAGACGCTTTACTAACACTCTCCCCACTTGGAGAGTCAGCACCTTTAACCTCCTGTTTGGCCCAGTTTGCAATTTCTGCGTAAGATGAACAGGAATAGCGAGAACCAATGAGAGACTAGCTGGAGGTGTCTGGACGGGCAAATTTAACTCTCATTTCCCACCAGGAAGAGGAATTAACCAAAGGCTCAGCGTGCCGTGCCGGAACCAGATTAGGGCCTGAAGCCATCCTGCGGTGTTGCGGCCAGCTCACAAGAAAGCGAGTTGAAGAAAGTAGCTCAGGGGCACTGTAATTCACAAACCTGCAGAGTTATAAATGACAGCTATCGTCCAAAAATAGACTGAAGTAAGGCTGCCAAGAGGACTTGAAAGCGGGGCAGAATTGCAGGAAACCGATTTCAGGAGGTAGACTGGAATTGCATTGAAAGCATAGGAAAAGAGGCAGAACGTCCACAATGATGCACTTGGCCAAAAAGGGCGTATGCGTTTTTTCCTGAATATATTCAGGAAAAAACGCATACGCCCTTTTTGGCCAACCAAGCAAGCTTGCAAAGGAAATCTGCACTACAATGAAGTTTCACTTCCCCCCGGTCAAAAGGGCCATCTGAAAAAAGTGTAAAATCCAGAAAGGCAGGACAGGCCATGGAGAACTGGGAGCCTTGTTATGCTGATGGGCGGGATGTAAATTGCCAACAACCACTGGGGAGAAGTGTATGGTGTTTCCTGAAACATCTAAAAAACAAAGCAACAGAGCCTAGGGCACTTCCACTTATGGTCCTATAGCTTAGGGAAATTAAAATCAAAAAGACACAGCCACCCCAAAGTTTGGGACGCCTCCGTTTACAAGAACCTCGTTTACCGTACAAGTTCAATATCACAGAAAGTGAAAAATGGATAAAGAACTTGTGGTACTTACGTACAATGCAGTATCACTCAGCAATGAAATCTATGTCATCAGGCCCGTAGCAGCATAATGAGTGGATTCAGGTACGATGATTCTAACTGAAATAAGTCACACAGAAAAAGAAACATCATAAGATATCACTAATACACGGAATGTAAACTTGGCTACACAGGAACTGCATTCCAAAACAGAACAGGGTCTCAAATTTAGAAAACCAACTTATGCTTGCTTAAGGGGAAAGGTGAGTTGGGGTGCTGCATAAAACCAGAGATTGAAATGAGCACAGATAAAGTTCCTTAAGCCAAATATGGAATAGACAAGAGCTACTCCTTGCTCAACAAAATGGACTCAACACCGCATATTAAACGCCTAAGAATGTACCTGACTAGTAAGTATCTTAAAACCTATGGATTGCTATGTCTCCGAAGGGGAATCAAGCATGTGTACAGGGGCATAAACGCAGCAGTGATAGGATTGGAGAGGTTCGGTGAGCAAATGAAGACCCTTTGAAGTCATATTGCATGGTACCCATTCCACGGGTTTCAACTACCCAGGTTTTAGGTATTCTTCCTTCAGCTAAAACATGCATGTGGAACCCAGAGTATGATCAACCATGTGATCGGGAGACGTGTTCAAATATGTCTCAGTTTTCGTACCCTGGTCCTCGGGTGCAACATTCCAGACGCTTTACTAACACTCTCCCCCTTGGAGAGTCAGCACCTTTAACCTCCTGTTTGGCCCAGTTTGCAATTTCTGCGGAAGATGAACAGGAATAGCGAGAACCAATGAGAGGCTAGCTGGAGGTGTCTGGACGGGCAAATTTAACTCTCATTTCCCACCAGGAAGAAGAATTAACCAAAGGCTCAGCGTGCCGTGCCGGAACCAGATTAGGGCCTGAAGCCATCCTGCGGTGTTGCGGCCAGCTCACAAGAAAGCGAGTTGAAGAAAGGAGCTCAGGGGCACTGTAACTCACAAACCTGCAGAGTTATAAATGACAGCTATCGTCCAAAAATAGACTGAAGTAAGGCTGCCAAGAGGACTTGAAAGCGGGGCAGAATTGCAGGAAACCGATTTCAGGAGGTAGACTGGAATTGCATTGAAAGCATAGGAAAAGAGGCAGAACGTCCACAATGATGCACTTGGCCAAAAAGGGCGTATGCGTTTTTTCCTGAATATATTCAGGAAAAAACGCATACGCCCTTTTTGGCCAACCAAGCAAGCTTGCAAAGGAAATCTGCACTACAATGAAGTCTCACTTCCCCCCGGTCAAAAGGGCCATCTGAAAAAAGTGTAAAATCCAGAAAGGCAGGACAGGCCATGGAGAACTGGGAGCCTTGTTATGCTGATGGGCGGGATGTAAATTGCCAACAGACACTCGGGAGAAGTGTATGGTGTTTCCTGAAACATCTAAAAAACAAAGCAACAGAGCCTAGGGCACTTCCACTTATGGTCCTATAGCTTAGGGAAATTAAAATCAAAAAGACACAGCCACCCCAAAGTTTGGAACGGCTCTGTTTACAAGAACCTCGTTTACAGTACAAGTTCAACATCGCAGAAAGTGAAAAATGGATAAAGAAGTTGTGGTATTCACTTACAAAGCAATATCACTCAGCAATGAAATCTATGTCATCAGGCCCGTAGCAGCACAATGAGTGGATTCAGGTATGATGATTCTAACTGAAGTAAGTCACACAGAAAAAGAAACATCATAAGATATCAGTAATACACGGAATGTAAACTTGGCTACAGAGGAACTGAATTACAGAACAGAACAGGGTCTCAAATTTAGAAAACCAACTTATGCTTGCTTAAGGGTAAAGGTGAGTTGGGGTGCTGCATAAAACCAGAGATTGAAATGAGCACAGATAAAGTTCCTTAAGCCAAATATGGAATAGACAAGAGCTACTCCTTTCTCAACGAAATGGACTCAACACCGCATATTAAACGCCTAAGAATGTACCTGACTAGTAAGTATCTTAAAACCTATGGATTGCTATGTCTCTGAAGGGGAATCAAGCATGTGTACAGGGGCATAAACGCAGCAGTGATAGGAATGGAGAGGTTCGGTGAGCAAATGAAGACCCTTTGAAGTCATATTACATGGTACCCATTCCACGGGTTTCAACTACCCAGGTTTTAGGTATTCTTCCTTCAGCTAAAACATGCATGTGGAACCCAGAGTATGATCAACCATGTGATCGGGAGACGTGTTCAAATATGTCTCAGTTTTCGTACCCTGGTACTCGGGTGCAACATTCCAGACGCTTTACTAACACTCTCTCCACTTGGAGAGTCAGCACCTTTAACCTCCTGTTTGGCCCAGTTTGCAATTTCTGCGGAAGATGAACAGGAATAGCGAGAACCAATGAGAGGCTAGCTGGAGGTGTCTGGACGGGCAAATTTAACTCTCATTTCCCACCAGGAAGAGGAATTAACCAAAGGCTCACCATGCCGGGCCGGAACAAGATTAGGGCCTGAAGCCATCCTGCGGTGTTGCGGCCAGGTCACAAGAAAGCGAGTTGAAGAAAGGAGCTCAGGGTTATGTAATTCACAAACCTGCAGAGTTATAAATGACAGCTATCGTCCAAAAATAGACTGAAGTAAGGCTGCCAAGAGGACTTGAAAGCGGGGCAGAATTGCAGGAAACCGATTTCAGGAGGTAGACTGGAATTGCATTGAAAGCATAGGAAAAGAGGCAGAACGTCCACAATGATGCACTTGGCCAAAAAGGGCGTATGCGTTTTTTCCTGAATATATTCAGGAAAAAACGCATACGCCCTTTTTGGCCAACCAAGCAAGCTTGCAAAGGAAATCTGCACTACAATGAAGTCTCACTTCCCCCAGGTCAAAACGGCCATCTGAAAAATGTGTAAAATCCAGAAAGGCAGGACAGGCCATGGAGAACTGGGAGCCTTGTTATGCTGATGGGCGGGATGTAAACTGCCAACAACCACTCGGGAGAAGTGTATGGTGTTTCCTGAAACATCTAAAAAACAAAGCAACAGAACCTCGGGCACTTCCACTTATGGTCCTATAGCTTAGGGAAATTAAAATCAAAAAGACACAGCCACCCCAAAGTTTGAAACGGCTCTGTTTACAAGAACCTCGTTTACAGTACAAGTTCAACATCGCAGAAAGTGAAAAATGGATAAAGAAGTTGTGGTATTTACTTACAAAGCAATATCACTCAGCAATGAAATCTGTGTCATCAGGCCCTTAGCAGCACAATGAGTGGATTCAGGTATGATGATTCTAACTGAAATAAGTCACACAGAAAAAGTAACATCATAAGATATCTGTAATACACGGAATGTAAACTTGGCTACACAGGAACTAAATTACAGAACAGAACAGGGTCTCAAATTTAGAAAACCAACTTATGCTTGCTTAAGGGTAAAGGTGAGTTGGGGTGCTGCATAAAACCAGAGATTGCAATGAGCACAGATAAAGTTCCTTAAGTCAAATATGGAATAGACTAGAGCTACTCCTTGCTCAACGAAATGGACTCAACACCGCATATTAAACGCCTAAGAATGTACCTGACTAGTAAGTATCTTAAAACCTATGGATTGCTATGTCTCCGAAGGGGAATCAAGCATGTGTACAGGGGCATAAACGCAGCAGTGATAGGATTGGAGAGGTTCGGTGAGCAAATGAAGACCCTTTGAAGTCATATTGCATGGTACCGATTCCACGGGTTTCAACTACCCAGGTTTAAGGTATTCTTCCTTCAGCTTAAACATGCATGTGGAACCCAGACTATGATCAACCATGTGATTGGGAGACGTGTTCAAATATGTCTCAGTTTTCGTACCCTGGTACTCGGGTGCAACATTCCAGACGCTTTACTAACACTCTCCCCACTTGGAGAGTCAGCACCTTTAACCTCCTGTTTGGCCCAGTTTGCAATTTCTGCGGAAGATGAACAGGAATAGCGAGAACCAATGAGAGGCTAGCTGGAGGTGTCTGGACGGGCAAATTTAACTCTCATTTCCCACCCGGAAGAGGAATTAACCAAAGGCTCAGCGTGCCGTGCCGGAACCAGATTAGGGCCTGAAGCCATCCTGCGGTGTTGCGGCCAGCTCACAAGAAAGCGAGTTGAAGAAAGGAGCTCAGGGGCACTGTAATTCACAAACCTGCAGAGTTATAAATGACAGCTATCGTCGAAAAATAGACTGAAGTAAGGCTGCCAAGAGGACTTGAAAGCGGGGCAGAATTGCAGGAAACTGATTTCAGGAGGTAGACTGGAATTGCATTGAAAGCATAGGAAAAGAGGCAGAACGTCCACAATGATGCACTTGGCCAAAAAGGGCGTATGCGTTTTTTCTGAATATATTCAGGAAAAAACGCATACGCCCTTTTTGGCCAACCAAGCAAGCTTGCAAAGGAAATCTGCACTACAATGAAGTTTCACTTCCCCCCGGTCAAAAGGGCCATCTGAAAAAAGTGTAAAATCCAGAAAGGCAGGACAGGCCATGGAGAACTGGGAGCCTTGTTATGCTGATGGGCGGGATGTAAATTGCCAACAGACACTCGGGAGAAGTGTATGGTGTTTCCTGAAACATCTAAAAAACAAAGCAACAGAGCCTAGGGCACTGCCACTTATGGTCCTATAGCTTAGGGAAATTAAAATCAAAAAGACACAGCCACCCCAAAGTTTGGGACGCCTCCGTTTACAAGAACCTCGTTTACCGTACAAGTTCAATATCACAGAAAGTGAAAAATGGATAAAGAACTTGTGGTACTTACGTACAATGCAGTATCACTCAGCAATGAAATCTATGTCATCAGGCCCGTAGCAGCATAATGAGTGGATTCAGGTACGATGATTCTAACTGAAATAAGTCACACAGAAAAAGAAACATCATAAGATATCACTAATACACGGAATGTAAACTTGGCTACACAGGAACTGCATTCCAAAACAGAACAGGGTCTCAAATTTAGAAAACCAACTTATGCTTGCTTAAGGGGAAAGGTGAGTTGGGGTGCTGCATAAAACCAGAGATTGAAATGAGCACAGATAAAGTTCCTTAAGCCAAATATGGAATAGACAAGAGCTACTCCTTGCTCAACAAAATGGACTCAACACCGCATATTAAACGCCTAAGAATGTACCTGACTAGTAAGTATCTTAAAACCTATGGATTGCTATGTCTCCGAAGGGGAATCAAGCATGTGTACAGGGGCATAAACGCAGCAGTGATAGGATTGGAGAGGTTCGGTGAGCAAATGAAGACCCTTTGAAGTCATATTGCATGGTACCCATTCCACGGGTTTCAACTACCCAGGTTTTAGGTATTCTTCCTTCAGCTAAAACATGCATGTGGAACCCAGAGTATGATCAACCATGTGATCGGGAGACGTGTTCAAATATGTCTCAGTTTTCGTACCCTGGTCCTCGGGTGCAACATTCCAGACGCTTTACTAACACTCTCCCCACTTGGAGAGTCAGCACCTTTAACCTCCTGTTTGGCCCAGTTTGCAATTTCTGCGTAAGATGAACAGGAATAGCGAGAACCAATGAGAGACTAGCTGGAGGTGTCTGGACGGGCAAATTTAACTCTCATTTCCCACCAGGAAGAGGAATTAACCAAAGGCTCAGCGTGCCGTGCCGGAACCAGATTAGGGCCTGAAGCCATCCTGCGGTGTTGCGGCCAGCTCACAAGAAAGCGAGTTGAAGAAAGTAGCTCAGGGGCACTGTAATTCACAAACCTGCAGAGTTATAAATGACAGCTATCGTCCAAAAATAGACTGAAGTAAGGCTGCCAAGAGGACTTGAAAGCGGGGCAGAATTGCAGGAAACCGATTTCAGGAGGTAGACTGGAATTGCATTGAAAGCATAGGAAAAGAGGCAGAACGTCCACAATGATGCACTTGGCCAAAAAGGGCGTATGCGTTTTTTCCTGAATATATTCAGGAAAAAACGCATACGCCCTTTTTGGCCAACCAAGCAAGCTTGCAAAGGAAATCTGCACTACAATGAAGTTTCACTTCCCCCCGGTCAAAAGGGCCATCTGAAAAAAGTGTAAAATCCAGAAAGGCAGGACAGGCCATGGAGAACTGGGAGCCTTGTTATGCTGATGGGCGGGATGTAAATTGCCAACAACCACTGGGGAGAAGTGTATGGTGTTTCCTGAAACATCTAAAAAACAAAGCAACAGAGCCTAGGGCACTTCCACTTATGGTCCTATAGCTTAGGGAAATTAAAATCAAAAAGACACAGCCACCCCAAAGTTTGGGACGCCTCCGTTTACAAGAACCTCGTTTACCGTACAAGTTCAATATCACAGAAAGTGAAAAATGGATAAAGAACTTGTGGTACTTACGTACAATGCAGTATCACTCAGCAATGAAATCTATGTCATCAGGCCCGTAGCAGCATAATGAGTGGATTCAGGTACGATGATTCTAACTGAAATAAGTCACACAGAAAAAGAAACATCATAAGATATCACTAATACACGGAATGTAAACTTGGCTACACAGGAACTGCATTCCAAAACAGAACAGGGTCTCAAATTTAGAAAACCAACTTATGCTTGCTTAAGGGGAAAGGTGAGTTGGGGTGCTGCATAAAACCAGAGATTGAAATGAGCACAGATAAAGTTCCTTAAGCCAAATATGGAATAGACAAGAGCTACTCCTTGCTCAACAAAATGGACTCAACACCGCATATTAAACGCCTAAGAATGTACCTGACTAGTAAGTATCTTAAAACCTATGGATTGCTATGTCTCCGAAGGGGAATCAAGCATGTGTACAGGGGCATAAACGCAGCAGTGATAGGATTGGAGAGGTTCGGTGAGCAAATGAAGACCCTTTGAAGTCATATTGCATGGTACCCATTCCACGGGTTTCAACTACCCAGGTTTTAGGTATTCTTCCTTCAGCTAAAACATGCATGTGGAACCCAGAGTATGATCAACCATGTGATCGGGAGACGTGTTCAAATATGTCTCAGTTTTCGTACCCTGGTCCTCGGGTGCAACATTCCAGACGCTTTACTAACACTCTCCCCCTTGGAGAGTCAGCACCTTTAACCTCCTGTTTGGCCCAGTTTGCAATTTCTGCGGAAGATGAACAGGAATAGCGAGAACCAATGAGAGGCTAGCTGGAGGTGTCTGGACGGGCAAATTTAACTCTCATTTCCCACCAGGAAGAAGAATTAACCAAAGGCTCAGCGTGCCGTGCCGGAACCAGATTAGGGCCTGAAGCCATCCTGCGGTGTTGCGGCCAGCTCACAAGAAAGCGAGTTGAAGAAAGGAGCTCAGGGGCACTGTAACTCACAAACCTGCAGAGTTATAAATGACAGCTATCGTCCAAAAATAGACTGAAGTAAGGCTGCCAAGAGGACTTGAAAGCGGGGCAGAATTGCAGGAAACCGATTTCAGGAGGTAGACTGGAATTGCATTGAAAGCATAGGAAAAGAGGCAGAACGTCCACAATGATGCACTTGGCCAAAAAGGGCGTATGCGTTTTTTCCTGAATATATTCAGGAAAAAACGCATACGCCCTTTTTGGCCAACCAAGCAAGCTTGCAAAGGAAATCTGCACTACAATGAAGTCTCACTTCCCCCCGGTCAAAAGGGCCATCTGAAAAAAGTGTAAAATCCAGAAAGGCAGGACAGGCCATGGAGAACTGGGAGCCTTGTTATGCTGATGGGCGGGATGTAAATTGCCAACAGACACTCGGGAGAAGTGTATGGTGTTTCCTGAAACATCTAAAAAACAAAGCAACAGAGCCTAGGGCACTTCCACTTATGGTCCTATAGCTTAGGGAAATTAAAATCAAAAAGACACAGCCACCCCAAAGTTTGGAACGGCTCTGTTTACAAGAACCTCGTTTACAGTACAAGTTCAACATCGCAGAAAGTGAAAAATGGATAAAGAAGTTGTGGTATTCACTTACAAAGCAATATCACTCAGCAATGAAATCTATGTCATCAGGCCCGTAGCAGCACAATGAGTGGATTCAGGTATGATGATTCTAACTGAAGTAAGTCACACAGAAAAAGAAACATCATAAGATATCAGTAATACACGGAATGTAAACTTGGCTACAGAGGAACTGAATTACAGAACAGAACAGGGTCTCAAATTTAGAAAACCAACTTATGCTTGCTTAAGGGTAAAGGTGAGTTGGGGTGCTGCATAAAACCAGAGATTGAAATGAGCACAGATAAAGTTCCTTAAGCCAAATATGGAATAGACAAGAGCTACTCCTTTCTCAACGAAATGGACTCAACACCGCATATTAAACGCCTAAGAATGTACCTGACTAGTAAGTATCTTAAAACCTATGGATTGCTATGTCTCTGAAGGGGAATCAAGCATGTGTACAGGGGCATAAACGCAGCAGTGATAGGAATGGAGAGGTTCGGTGAGCAAATGAAGACCCTTTGAAGTCATATTACATGGTACCCATTCCACGGGTTTCAACTACCCAGGTTTTAGGTATTCTTCCTTCAGCTAAAACATGCATGTGGAACCCAGAGTATGATCAACCATGTGATCGGGAGACGTGTTCAAATATGTCTCAGTTTTCGTACCCTGGTACTCGGGTGCAACATTCCAGACGCTTTACTAACACTCTCTCCACTTGGAGAGTCAGCACCTTTAACCTCCTGTTTGGCCCAGTTTGCAATTTCTGCGGAAGATGAACAGGAATAGCGAGAACCAATGAGAGGCTAGCTGGAGGTGTCTGGACGGGCAAATTTAACTCTCATTTCCCACCAGGAAGAGGAATTAACCAAAGGCTCACCATGCCGGGCCGGAACAAGATTAGGGCCTGAAGCCATCCTGCGGTGTTGCGGCCAGGTCACAAGAAAGCGAGTTGAAGAAAGGAGCTCAGGGTTATGTAATTCACAAACCTGCAGAGTTATAAATGACAGCTATCGTCCAAAAATAGACTGAAGTAAGGCTGCCAAGAGGACTTGAAAGCGGGGCAGAATTGCAGGAAACCGATTTCAGGAGGTAGACTGGAATTGCATTGAAAGCATAGGAAAAGAGGCAGAACGTCCACAATGATGCACTTGGCCAAAAAGGGCGTATGCGTTTTTTCCTGAATATATTCAGGAAAAAACGCATACGCCCTTTTTGGCCAACCAAGCAAGCTTGCAAAGGAAATCTGCACTACAATGAAGTCTCACTTCCCCCAGGTCAAAACGGCCATCTGAAAAATGTGTAAAATCCAGAAAGGCAGGACAGGCCATGGAGAACTGGGAGCCTTGTTATGCTGATGGGCGGGATGTAAACTGCCAACAACCACTCGGGAGAAGTGTATGGTGTTTCCTGAAACATCTAAAAAACAAAGCAACAGAACCTCGGGCACTTCCACTTATGGTCCTATAGCTTAGGGAAATTAAAATCAAAAAGACACAGCCACCCCAAAGTTTGAAACGGCTCTGTTTACAAGAACCTCGTTTACAGTACAAGTTCAACATCGCAGAAAGTGAAAAATGGATAAAGAAGTTGTGGTATTTACTTACAAAGCAATATCACTCAGCAATGAAATCTGTGTCATCAGGCCCTTAGCAGCACAATGAGTGGATTCAGGTATGATGATTCTAACTGAAATAAGTCACACAGAAAAAGTAACATCATAAGATATCTGTAATACACGGAA
Organism: Delphinus delphis; assembly: GCF_949987515.2. Taxonomy (NCBI): domain Eukaryota; kingdom Metazoa; phylum Chordata; class Mammalia; order Artiodactyla; family Delphinidae; genus Delphinus; species Delphinus delphis. Next base: position 71,582 of record NW_027192961.1, on the reverse strand, counting down.
TGTAAACTTGGCTACACAGGAACTAAATTACAGAACAGAACAGGGTCTCAAATTTAGAAAACCAACTTATGCTTGCTTAAGGGTAAAGGTGAGTTGGGGTGCTGCATAAAACCAGAGATTGCAATGAGCACAGATAAAGTTCCTTAAGTCAAATATGGAATAGACTAGAGCTACTCCTTGCTCAACGAAATGGACTCAACACCGCATATTAAACGCCTAAGAATGTACCTGACTAGTAAGTATCTTAAAACCTATGGATTGCTATGTCTCCGAAAGAGAATCAAGCATGTGTACAGGGGCATAAACGCAGCAGTGATAGGATTGGAGAGGTTCGGTGAGCAAATGAAGACCCTTTGAAGTCATATTGCATGGTACCCATTCCACGGGTCTTAACTCTCCAGGTTTAAGGTATTCTTCCTTCAGCTAAAACATGCATGTGGAACCCAAGTATGATCAACCATGTGATCGGGAGACGTGTTCAAATATGTCTCAGTTTTCGTACCCTGGTACTCGGGTGCAACATTCCAGACGCTTTACTAACACTCTCCCCACTTGGAGAGTCAGTCCCTTTAACCTCCTGTTTGGCCCAGTTTGCAATTTCTGCGGAAGATGAACAGGAATAGCGAGAACCAATGAGAGACTAGCTGGAGGTGTCTGGACGGGCAAATTTAACTCTCATTTCCCACCAGGAAGAGGAAATAACCAAAGGCTCAGCGTGCCGTGCCGGAACCAGATTAGGGCCTGAAGCCATCCTGCGGTGTTGCGGCCAGGTCACAAGAAAGCGAGTTGAAGAAAGGAGCTCAGGGGCACTGTAATTCACAAACCTGCAGAGTTATAAATGACAGCTATCGTCCAAAAATAGACTGAAGTAAGGCTGCCAAGAGGACTTGAAAGCGGGGCAGAATTGCAGGAAACCGATTTCAGGAGGTAGACTGGAATTGCATTGAAAGCATAGGAAAAGAGGCAGAACGTCCACAATGATGCACTTGGCCAAAAAGGGCGTATGCGTTTTTTCCTGAATATATTCAGGAAAAAACACATACGCCCTTTTTGGCCAACCAAGCAAGCTTGCAAAGGAAATCTGCACTACAATGAAGTTTCACTTCCCCCCGGTCAAAAGGGCCATCTGAAAAAAGTGTAAAATCCAGAAAGGCAGGACAGGCCATGGAGAACTGGGAGCCTTGTTATGCTGATGGGCGGGATGTAAATTGCCAACAGACACTCGGCAGAAGTGTATGGTGTTTCCTGAAACATCTAAAAAACAAACCAACAGAGCCTAGGGCACTTCCACTTATGGTCCTATAGCTTAGGGAAATTAAAATCAAAAAGACACAGCCACCCCAAAGTTTGGGACGCCTCCGTTTACAAGAACCGCGTTTACCGTACAAGTTCAATATCACAGAAAGTGAAAAATTGATAAAGAACTTGTGGTACTTACGTACAATGCAGTATCACTCAGCAATGAAATCTGTGTCATCAGGCCCTTAGCAGCACAATGAGTGGATTCAGGTATGATGATTCTAACTGAAATAAGTCACACAGAAAAAGAAACATCATAAGATATCAGTAATACACGGAATGGAACTTGGCTACACAGGAACTGAATTACAGAACAGAACAGGGTCTCAAATTTAGAAAACCAACTTATGCTTGCTTAAGGGGAAAGGTGAGTTGGGGTGCTGCATAAAACCAGAGATTGAAATGAGCACAGATAAAGTTCCTTAAGCCAAATATGGAATAGACAAGAGCTACTCCTTGCTCAACGAAATGGACTCAACACCCCATATTAAACGCCTAAGAATGTACCTGACTAGTAAGTATCTTAAAACCTATGGATTGCTATGTCTCTGAAAGAGAATCAAGCATGTGTACAGGGGCATAAACGCAGCAGTGATAGGATTGGAGAGGTTCGTGAGCAAATGAAGACCCTTTGAAGTCATATTGCATGGTACCCATTCCACAGGTTTCAACTACCCAGGTTTAAGGTATTCTTCCTTCATCTAAAACATGCATGTGGAACCTAGAGTATGATCAACCATGTGATCGGGAGACGTGTTCAAATATGTCTCAGTTTTCGTACCCTGGTACTCGGGTGCAAGATTCCAGACGCTTTACTAACACTCTCCCGACTTGGAGAGTCAGTCCCTTTAACCACCTGTTTGGCTCAGTTTGCAATTTCTGTGGAAGATGAACCGGAATAGCGAGAACCAATGAAAGACTAGCTGGAGGTGTCTGGATGGGCAAATTTAACTCTCATTTCCCACCAGGAAGAGGAATTAACCAAAGGCTCAGCGTGCCATGCCGGAACCACATTAGGGCCTGAAGACATCCTGCGGTGTTGCGGCCAGGTCACAAGAAAGCGAGTTGAAGAAAGGAGCTCAGGGGCACTCTAATTCACAAACATGCAGAGTTATAAATGACAGCTATCGTCCAAAAATAGACTGAAGTAAGGCTGCCAAGAGGACTTGAAAGCTGGGCAGAATTGCAGGAAACCGATTTCAGGAGGTAGACAGGAATTGCATTTCAAGCATAGGAAAAGAGGCAGAACGTCCACAGTGATGCACTTGGCCAAAAAGGGCATATGCGTTTTTTCCTGAATATATGCAGGAAAAAACGCATACGCCCTTTTTGGCCAACCAAGCAAGCTTGCAAAGGAAATCTGCACTACAATGAAGTCTCACTTCCCCCGGGTCAAAAGGGCCATCTGAAAAAAGTGTAAAATCCAGAAAGGCAGGACAGGCCATGGAGAACTGGGAGCCTTGTTATGCTGATGGGCGGGATGTAAATTGCCAACAGCCACTCCGGAGAAGTGTATGGTGTTTCCTGAAACATCTAAAAAACAAAGCAACAGAGCCTAGGGCACTTCCACTTATGGTCCTATAGCTTAGGGAAATTAAAATCAAAAAGACACAGCCACCCCAAAGTTTGGGACGCCTCTGTTTACAAGAACCTCGTTTACCGTACAAGTTCAATATCACAGAAAGTGAAAAATGGATAAAGAACTTGTGGTACTTACGTACAATGCAATATCACTCAGCAAAAAAATCTATGTCATCAGGCCCGTAGCAGCATAATGAGTGGATTCAGGTACGATGATTCTAACTGAAATAAGTCACACAGAAAAAGAAACATCAAAAGATATCACTAATACACGGAATGTAAACTTGGCTACACAGGAACTGAATTAAAGAACAGAACAGCCTCTCAAATTTAGAAAACCAACTTATGCTTGCTTAAGGGGAAAGGTGAGTTGGGGTGCTGCATAAAACCAGAGATTGAAATGAGCACAGATAAAGTTCCTTAAGCCAAATATGGAATACACAAGAGCTACTCCTTGCTCAACGAAATGGACTCAACACCGCATATTAAACGCCTAAGAATGTACCTGACTAGTAAGTATCTTAAAACCTATGGATTGCTATGTCTCCGAAAGAGAATCAAGCATGTGTACAGGGGCATAAACGCAGCAGTGATAGGATTGGAGAGGTTCGGTGAGCAAATGAAGACCCTTTGAAGTCATATTGCATGGTACCCATTCCACGGGTTTCAACTACCCAAGTTTAAGGTATTCTTCCTTCAGCTAAAACATGCATGTGGAACCCAGAGTATGATCAACCATGTGATCGGGAGACGTGTTCAAATATGTCTCAGTTTTCATACCCTGGTACTCGGGTGCAACATTCCAGACGCTTTACTAACACTCTCCCGACTTGGACAGTCAGTGCCTTTAACCTCCTGTTTGGCCCAGTTTGCAATTTCTGCGGAAGATGAACAGGAATAGGGAGAACCAATGAGAGACTAGCTGGAGGTGTCTGGACGGGCAAATTTAACTCTTATTTCCCACTAGGAAGAGGAATTAACCAAAGGCTCAGCGTGCCGTGGCGGAAACAGATTAGGGCCTGAAGCCATCCTGCGGTGTTGCGGCCAGGTCACAAGAAAGCGAGTTGAAGAAAGGAGCTCAGGGGCTCTGTAATTCACAAACCTGCAGAGTTATAAATGACAGCTATCGTCCAAAAATAGACTGAAGTAAGGCTGCCAAGAGGACTTGAAAGCGGGGCAGAATTGCAGGATACCGATTTCAGGAGGTAGACTGGAATTGCATTGAAAGCGTAGGAAAAGAGTCAGAACGTCCACAATGATGCACTTTGCCAAAAGGGCATATGCGTTTTTTCCTGAATATATTCAGGAGAAAACGCATACGCCCTTTTTGGCCAACCAAGCAAACTTGCAAAGGAAATCTGCACTACAATGAAGTCTCACTGCCCCCCGGTCAAAAGGGCCATCAGAATAAAGTGTAAAATCCAGAAAGGCAGGACAGGCCATGGAGAACTGGGAGCCTTGTTATGCTGATGGGCGGGATGTAAATTGCCAACAGACACTCGGGAGAAGTGTATGGTGTTTCCTGAAACATCTAAAAAACAAAGCAACAGAGCCTAGGGCACTTCCACTTATGGTCCTATAGCTTAGGGAAATTAATATCAAAAAGACACAGCAACCCCAAAATTTGGGACGGCTCTTTTTACAGGAATCTCTTCTACGGCACAAGTTAAATATCCCAGAGAGCAAATAATGGATAAAGAAGTTGCGGTACTTCTGTACAACAGAATACCACTCAGCAATGAAATCTATGTCACCAGGCCCATACCAGCATAATGAGTGGATTGAGGCACGATGATTCTAAGTGAAATAAGTCACACAGAAAAAGAAACATCATAAGGTATCACTAATACACGGAATGTGAACTTGGCTACACATGAACTGAATTACAAAACAGAACAGGGTCTCAAGTTTAGAAAACCAACTTATGCCTGCTTAAGGGGGAAGGTGAGTTGGGGTGCTGCATAAAAGCAGAGTTTGAAATTAGCACAGATACCGTTCCATAAGCCAAATATGTAATAGACAAGAGCTACCCCTTGCTCAACGAAATGGATTCAACAATGAGGTATCACCTCACACCTGGTAGAATAGGCATCATTGAAAATCTACAAACAAAAAATGCTGGAAAGGGTGTGGAGAAAAGGAACCCTCTTCCACTATTGTTGGGAATATAAATTGATACAGTCATTATGGAGAACTATATGGAATTTCTTAAGAAACTAACAATAGAATTACCATAGGATACAGCAATCCCAGTACTGGACATATACCCAGACAAAACCATAAATCAAAAAGAGTCATTCACCGCAATGTTCATTGCATCACTATTTACAATATCGAGGTAATGGAAGCAACCTAAATGCCCACAGACAGACGAATGCATAAAGCTGTGGTACATATATAAAATGGAATATTACTAAGCCATGAAAAGGAATGAAATTGGGTCATTTGTAGAGACGTCGATGGATCTAGAGACTGTCATACAGAGTGAAGTAAGTCAGAAAGAGAAAAACAAATCTTGTATATTCATGCATATATGTGGAACCTAGAAAAACTGTACAGATTAACCATTTTGCAAGGCATAAACAGAGCAACAGATGTAGACAACAAACGTATGGACAACAAGGGGGGAAAGCTGTTGGGGGGTGGTGGTGGGAGGAGTTGAGAGACTGGGATTGGCATGTATACATTTATATGTATAAAATAGATAACCAATAAGAACCTGCTGTATAAAAATATAAAATAAAATTCAAAATTAAAAAGAAGTAAAATTTAAAAAATAAAACAGAAAAAACAATTATTCCCTGCACATACATGTATTTATATGAATAAATTATTTCCATGCTTATATCTGTAAATACAAAAAAGAGGAATAAAATCTACCTTGAACCAAAAACGAAAAAGAGAAAAAAAACACAGAACCCACCAGTTCCACAGAGGAAAACCGTATCAGGGCACTTGCTCCAGTTGTAAACAATTCTGAAGTTGGTCAGTGGTGGGGAATCGTCTCCCATTCAGCCAGCAGCCCCCACGCAACAAGCGTCCTCATTGCAAAGCTGGGGCACCGTGCCGAGGCATCTGTGAGTAAACGTGAGCTGAGCCCCAGGCCAGTTGCTGCTGAACTATTCCCACCCGTCCCAGGTAAAACACCTGAATATATACAAGGACTTGAAAGCCTAGAGGAAGGGCCATAGAGCCACACGAGTGACAGCATGCCGGCCGACTTGGTGCCTGCAGGCCAGCCAGGATGGTCCTGGCCCTGGGTGCTCTTCTGGAAGATTTCCATTTCCCTGCCTGAGATACCCGTCCTGTCCCTGCCCCCACTGCTTTTTTCCTTCCTCACCTCTGCCCAGGGAGAAATTCCAGCAGCAGGTATGGGTGACACATCCTCTTCTTTAGCAGGTGGCAGCCTGGCAACTGCTGCAGAAAGTCCAGCAGAGCCCCACTCACACTGGGCCACCCACAAAGCCGTGGCCTCTCACTCCCTCCCACCAGCCCAGCCCCGAGACTGCTGACAGGGCAGAGAAAATGGCGTCAGGCACGGCTGCAGGGGCTCTTGCTGCCTGGAGTGGTATTTATATTGATCTCAACCCAGGCACACCTGGGGAGGGCTGGCCGGCACGGTAAGGCTGCCCAGGTCAGCCAATCATCACCCCTCAGGGGCTCACAGTTGCAGAAAATGGAACTTGCTGAACCGGCCAGGTCCAAGGAACAGGTGTGGGCTCCTGAGAGTCAGGATAGACAAGGGGCTGCAGCTTTGGCTTGTTTTCTAATCATTTTATCTGGCCCATGAGTGGGAGACAACTTCAAGAAAACCCTCTCCTAATGAGAGGAACCCAGGAGTCAGGGAGAGGAGGGGTGGGTCGTGGTTGGAGACAGAGGCCTGGTGCCCCGGTGCAGTGGAAGTGTCTGGAAGACCAGGTGGAGGGAGGCCTCACGGAGTGATGCCCAGGGTCACAGACCTGTCGCAGCTGCTGTTTGTTAGTTCAAGTCCTGCTCTGAGGTGCTCTGTGTCAGCTCTGAGCGACAGGTGAGCTGGGGGTGCTCTGCAATGAGGGCTATGTGCACGGTTCCTGTGTGCCCAGCCCTGCCACGGTACCTGCAAGGGTAGCTCTGTATCCTGGGAGGGGCCTGACCACGAGAGCCCCGTGGGCTGGGGTGGGGGTGGGGTACCTGCCCAGGTGAGCTCCATATTCTGGGATTGGTCTGACCACGAGAGCCCCATGGGCCACTGGGGACCTGGTAAAGGATGTCAGGACAGTCAGTGAAGCCACCGAGGATATACCTCCAGTTGCTCCTAATTCCTACACCCTGCTGGTCATTCTACCAACCACCAGGACATGGTATTCTGTATTAGTCTTCAATGATGCCTTCTTTTGTATTCCATTAGTCCCAGAGTCACAAGAAATTTTGGCTTGTGAGTGGCAGGACTCAACATACAACTAAAACAATACTTCCGGGCCGTCTGGCCCCAAGGGTGCAAAAATTCCCACACCATCTTTGGGGAAAGCTTAGCTAAAGACCTAAAAGTTCTACCTCTGGAAAAGGAAACCCTCCTTCAATATGCAGACGACATTCTGATCACCAGCCCTACTAAGGAGGCCTCTGAACTACCAAGCCAATAAAGGATAGAAGTTGTCCAAGAAAAAGCTCAAATATCACAGACTGCGGTGACCTGCCTGGGCTTCATTCTCACAGAAGGTCAGAGAAGCCCATCCCAGGAAAGGGAAGAAACCATTTTCAGCCTTACCCCTTTCTAAAACTAGAAGACAGCTTAGGGGTTCCTGGGGAGGCCAGGGTTTGCTGCTTCTGGATCCCTAACTACAGTCTACTAGCTGGGCCTCTATATGAAACACTGAAAGGAAAAGATGATGATCCTTTGGAATAGAATCCAGAAGTGGCCTTTCAAGAATGGAAAGAGCAGTCAATTCAGACCCTTGCCCTGGAACTCCCTAATTTAGCTAAACCCTTTGACCTTTACATTCCCGGTGAAAGGTGAATCGCCATTGGAGAATTAGTGCAAAAACTGGGACCACTTGAAATGGAACAATGCAAGAATGCCATCCAGGTAGGATAAACTACGGTCACTAAGGGGCTTGGCCCACTGCCACATCTGGCCAAGATACTGGCGGTATCTAAAAACCTGGAAATCAGCAGCCCAAAAGGCCACCTCCCTCCTAAGGGAAAAGGACCCCACGTGGTGATCCTAACCACCAACCATGCCCTGAAGTTGCAGGGTTCGCTCCGTGGGCACACCGACCTCGAGTGAGGAGGCCCTCCAACTCCAACATCCAGAGAGATAACCGGGGGCAACAGGGCACCATGACGACTCGTGTGAACATCACTTGACCTGGAGTTTCTCTCATAAAACAACAAGAGTGTGTCCCAAAAGAGTAGACTACTGCTTGCAGGACTTACTGCACCCAGAGGGGAGCTAATAATCTTGGCGGGGGAACAGTATACCACACTGTCACCATAGAAAAGCCTACAGACACCGTGATGATGGTGGCCAATAAGACCGGCTGGACTCCTGTTTACTTCAAAAGGCTGTTGACTCAGTAGCCATCATGGTCCTTGGTCACCACTGACCCTGGACTGTCTGGGAGTTGAGCGGGCAGGGCTCTGACACCTGGTGCTGTTTGTACGTTAATTCAGGGGCCTAACTGAAGAAAGCGCAGACTACTGGTCAGAGCATCTAGGCTGGCAGAGACGGTCAGCCTAAGGTGGCCGAACAAATGTGGGGCGGGGTGAAACCGGCCCCCACAGCGTCTCTGCACATCTCTTTCCTGGACCCTTAAAGGTCATTAGAATCTATAACACTTCCAATGCTGGTGCTCAGGTGGACGAGCAGGGAGGCAGGGGTCCTGGGGACAATCAACGTCACCGGGAGGCTGCTGGGGAGAAGCTCTGACCCTCGCCCCAGGGTATGAGGGCTCCCAACTCAGCACTCAGCAGTTACAGAAGAAGGGTCTGCACCCTCAGCACTCCAAGAATGAGGAACGGGACAAAAGGCAGAGGAGGGGTTTGTCCCCAGCAAAGCCCATTAAAAATCCCTGGGAGATAAAAATAGAATCTGGGCAATAAAGTCAAGTCTAACCTTTTTTATCCTTTGTGCTTTGTCTAATTTCACGTGCTCCTAGGGTCCCGCATGCAGAGGTTCCACACCCGGCACTTCAGACCAGATTTCCTAGTGCAGAATGGCTGGGTCGACACCTCAGCTCCTGGGGCCCAGTGCAGACTCCACGATATAGAGCCTGAGCTACAGCCAACCCGGCCCTCGAGAGCTCCGCCGCCTCCCTCCCTCCCACTGACTCTGACAGGATCTCTACACAGCAGCCCAGCCCACAGCCCACGGGGTAGTGCATGCTCTCACCTCTCCATTCTCTGATCAAAATATAAAGTTTCCTTTGCTTGTGAACCAAACTCAGTCTCGATCTGTTGGCCCCAATGACACTGGGCAGGGGGACACTTGTTGGGGTCCACTCTGGAGGATCAGTAACAGAAATTGAGACTATTGTAACCTCAATGAACAGATGTGTGAGCCAAACTGTAGTTAACATAGAACAGTGTATAAGGCTCGGGTAAAATAAGATGTTTTTAACACTTCCATTTGATATTTCCATCACTTTTTATAAGCAAGTTCAGTGAAAAGGTTTGTCTTATTTGTCAGGTCAATATTAGAGAAACGAAGTGATTTCTTTCCAAGGATGTACAGCTAATAATCTTGGTTAAACCTTCAATCTTGTTTTAAATGCTTTTCCATTGAAAATGATACCTCTCTTTCAGCTCCCCCATTTCTGAGAAGTATAAAATCTTATAATTTATTATTACCAAAGGGGAAAGGTGGGAGGAGGGATAAATTAACAGTTTGGAATGAACACATACACACTGCTATGTATAAAATAGATCATCAACAAGGAACTACTGTATAGCACAGGGAACTACACTCAACATTTTGCAATAACCTATAAGGGGAAATAATCTGAAAAAGAATAGATATTTTTATTGACATCATCTATCAATGACAGTTAAAGTGTAGCCTAAGGGAAGCTGGTGGTGAGTGCTTCTGACCCTGAAGACTTCAATCATCTAAAGTTTGGACTCTGCCTACTTCCCAAGGCCCTTAATGAACATATGTGTAGCTGTAGCTTAAAAACTTCCCCAGTTTGGGTTTCGGGGAGACACTGATTTTGAAAAAGCCCTGGTGTTCTCCTTACATGAATGGGACTCTTCCTACTGCTAAAACATGTCTGTCACACCCAGAGGATGGTATACCGTCTGATCGGGAAGAGTTTGGAAAAGGCATCTCATCTCCTCATCTCCTGGTGCTCGGGTTCACACCTCCAGCGTCTTTACTAACAGTCTCCCCACTTGGAGATGTCAGCACTGTCAACATCCTGTTGCGTACAGTTTGGAATTTGTCCAGAGGATGAAGCGGAAGGATGAGGAACAATGAGAGACAAGTCCTAGGTGTTCAGACAGGCACATGTCACTCTAATTTCCAATCAGGAAGACGAATTGACCAAAGGCTAGGGTTGCCCATGGAAACAGTATAGGGCTTGAGGAAATCCCGCTGCTTTGTGGCCAGTTCCCATAAACACGAGTTGAACAATGGAACTCAGGGGCAGTAAAATTCATAAAACTGCAGAGTTGAAAATATCCATCACTGAAAAATGTCTTGAGGAAAGTCAGAGAAAAGGACTTGTAAGCAAGGGAGAATGGCAGGAAAGGGATTTGAGGAGGTAGAAAGGACTCGCCATTAAGCACAAGAAAAGGAGCTGAACATTGCCAACATTGCAGTTGGCCAAAAAGGGTGTATGCGTTCTTTTCTGTATATATTCAAGAAAAGGGCATACACTTTTTTAGCCAACCAAACAGGTGGGCACTGGAAGTCAATACTACAAAAGATATCACTTCGCATCAGTCAGAAGAGCCATCCTCATAAAGCGTAAACAACAGAAATGCAGGACAGGGCAACGAGAAGAGGGAGCCCTGTGAGACTTATAGTGGAAATGTATATTGCCAACGGCCATTCTGGAGAAGTGTATTGTGTTTACTAAAGCATCTAAAAAATGAGCTACAGAGCATAGGGCACTTGCACTCATGGGCGTATATCTTGGGAAAAACAAAAATCGAGAGGACACAGGCACCCCAATGTTTACCCCCTCTCTGTTTAAAAGATCCTCGACTAGGATATAACTTAAATGTCTCTGGAGGGAAAAAATGGATAGAGGTGTGGTACTTAGGTAGAGTGGAATATTATTCAGCCTGGAAATCAATGAAATATGGCCAGTTGTAACAACTCCGGAGGAGTTACGTATGATCATTCTAAGTGACAGAATTCAAAAAGAAAAAGACACATATCATAAGATATCACTTAAAGGTGGAATCCAAAATGGCTACACATGAAATAAATTACAAAACAAAAACATAGTCAAATATGTAGAAAACACGCATAAGGCTGCTAAACGGGAAAGGTGGGGAGGGGTGAGGCATCATCCAGGAGGTTGAAATTAGCAAAGATACCATTCCAAATACCAAACTGATAATCAACAAGGCCTACACGGTAGCTAAAAGAACTGCACTCAGCACACTCAAGTCACCGGAAAAGAATATATACGACTGGTAAGAATCTGAAAAAGAATTTATTGATGTCTCTCTGTACGTGAATCAAGTGGATGTACAGCAGCAAGAAACAGAGCTTTGAAAATCAGCTGTAACCAATATAGTAATAAATTGAAAAAAATAAACGACAGAGAGACAGAGAAAACCTCTTACAACTTTTCCTCAGGGACGGTGATGCAACATGGATTGAACACATCTAGACCCACAGCAGGATGAGACATAAGGCTGGAAACTGTTTGCGCTAAGAGAAATGTGAGGTTGGGTGAGGAAATGCACACCCTTTAAAGTAATACTACCTGGTACCCATTCAATGGGTCCCAAATCTGCAGGTTCAAGGGATCTTCCTACAGCTAAAACATGCATGGAAATCCCAGAGGACTGTACACCATGTGATCGGGAGATGTGTCTAAAATGCACCTCATTTATCCTCTCCTGGTGCTCCTGTTCACCATTCCAGCCACGCTACTTAGAATCTCCCCACTTGGAGAATCAGCACATTTAAACTTCTGTTTCACACATTTTGCAAATTGTGAGGAGGATGAACGGGAAGAGGGGGAACCAATGAGAGAAGAGTTGTAGGGGTTTGGACGGGCACATATCACTCTAATTTCCCATTAAGAGTAAGAATTAAAGGAAGGCTCAGCCTGCTTCGCCGGAGCCAAAATAGGGCCTGAAGCAATCCTGCGGGTTTGAGGCCAGCTCACAAAAGAGCAACTTAAAAAATGGAGCTCAGGGTCACTGCAATTCACAAACCTGCAGAGTTATAAATGAAAACTAACGTCCAAAAATATGTTGAGGTAAGGCAAAGAAGAGGATCTGAATGCAAGACAGAATTGCAAGAAACAGATTTCAAGAGATAGATTGGACTCGTCTTTAACGCACATGAAAAGCGGCAGAATTTCGACAATGATGCAGTTGGCCCAAAAGGGCGTATGCGTTTTTTCCTAATTATATCCAGGAAAAAACGCATACGCACTTTATGGGCAACGAAGCAAGCAAGCAATGCAAATGTGCACAACAAAGAAGTCTCACTTCCCACCGGTCAAAAGGGCCATCCTAAAAAATTGTAAAAACCAGAAATGCAGGACAGGCCATGGAGAACAGGGAGCCTTTATACGCTGATGGGCAGTGTGTGAACTGCCGAGAGCCACTCTGGAGAAGTGTATGGTGGTTCCTAAATCATCTAAAAAACAGAGCTACAGAGCATAGGACTCTTCCAATCATGGGAGTATATCTAGGGAAGTCTAAAAATCAACAAGACACAAGCACACCACAGTTTAGGGCTACTCTGTTTACAAGAACCTCAACTTCAGTACACCTTAAATATCCCAGGAAAGAGAACAATGGATAAAGAAGATGTGGTACTTATGTACAATGGAATATCTCTTCACCATGAAATCAATGTAATAAGGCTAGTAGAAGGATAAAGAGTGGATTTAGGTCCGATAATACTACTTGAAATAAGTCAAACAGAAAAAGAAACATATCATAAGATATCACTTATAGAGGGAGGGTAAATATGGCTGCACAAGAAATGAATTACAGAACAGAACAGTGTCTCACATTTAGAAAACACACTTATGTCAGCTTAAGGGGAAAGGAGAGGTGGGGTGATGCATAAAACCAGAGTTTGAAATTAGCACAGATACCGTTCAATAAACCAAATAGGTATTAGACAAGATCTACACCTTGCTCAATGAACTGACCTCAACACACCCTATACACCGCAGAGAAATATATCTGAGGAATAAGAATCTTAAAACCCATGTATTGATATATCTCCATAAGGGAATCAAGTGTGTGCAGAGCGGCACAAACACAGCAGTGAAAAGGAGCTAAACCCCATTATAGAAATAAATTTTAAAAACAAAACGCTGAAACAATGAAAGAGAGAAAAATTCTTACAAAATTCGCTCAGGGGCTGTGATGCAACCTGGATTGACCACATATAAACCCACAGCTGGATAAGACATAAGGCTGGACACTTGGGGCTGACAGGATTGGTGAGCTTTGGTGAGCAACTGCCGAAAGTTTAATGCAATACTTCATGCTACTCAGTCCAAGGGTCCCAACACTCCAGGTTGAAGGGAATCTTCCTACAGCTAAACCATGCTTGGGAAACCCAGCGACTGGTATACCATATGATCGGGAAAGGTTTCTAAAACGCACCTCATTTTTCCTCTCCTGGGGCTCCGGATCGACATTCCAGCCGCTTTACTAACAACATCCCCACATGGAGTCAATGCCTTTAAGTTCTGGTATCGCACAGTCTGCAGTTAGTGCAGAGGATGAATGGGAATAGGGGGAACCAGTGAGAAACTAGCTGTAGCGGTTTCAATGGGCACATGTCACTCTAATATCACATCAGTAAGAAGAATTAACCAAAGGCACAGCAAGGTGCCCCAGAAGAAAAATAGGGCTTCAAGGAATCCTGTGGTTACGGGGCAAGACCACAAAAATAAGAGCTAAAAAATGGAGCTAAGGGCCACTGCAATTCAAAAACCTGCAGAGTTATAAAGGCCAACTATTTTTAAAAAATATATTTAGGTAAGGCTATGAAGAGGCATTGAAAGCAAAGCAGAACTGCAGGAAACCGATTTCAGGAGGTAGACTGGAATTGCATTGAAAACATATGAAGAGAGTCAGAAACTCGACAATGATGCACTTGGCCAAAAAGGGCGTATGTGTTTTTTCCTGAATATATTCAGGAAAAAACGCATACGCACTTTTTGGCCAACCAAGCAAGCTTGCAAAGGAAATCTGCACTACAATGAAGTCTCACTTCCACCTGGTCAAAAGGGCCATCTGAAAAAAGTGTAAAATCCATAAAGGCACGACAGGCCATGGAGAACTGGGAGCCTTCTTATGCTGATGGGCGGGATGTAAATTGCCAACAGACACTCTGGAGAAGTGTATGGTGTTTCCTGAAACATCTAAAAAACAAAGCAACAGAGCCTAGGGCACTTCCACTTATGGTCCTATAGCTTAGGGAAATTAAAATCAAAAAGACACAGCCACCCCAAAGTTTGGGACGCCTCTGTTTACAAGAACCTCGTTTACCGTACAAGTTCAATATCGCAGAAAGTGAAAAATGGATAAAGAACTTGTGGTACTTACGTACAATGCAATATCACTCAGCAATGAAATCTATGTCATCAGGCCCGTAGCAGCATCATGAGTGGATTCAGGTACGATGATTCGAACTGAAATAAGTCACACAGAAAAGAAACATCATAAGGTGTCACTAATACACAGAATGTGAACTTGGCTACACATGAACTGAATTACAAAACAGAACAGTGTCTCAAGTTTAGAAAACCAACTTATGATTGCTTAACGAGGAAGGTGAGTTGGGGTGCTGCATAAAACCAGAGATTGAAATGAGCACAGATAAAGTTCCTTAAGCCAAATATGGAATAGACAAGAGCTACTCCTTGCTCAACGAAATGGACTCAACACCCCATATTAAACGCCTAAGAATGTACCTGACTAGTAAGTATCTTAAAACCTATGGATTGCTATGTCTCCAAAAGAAAATCAAGCGTGTGTACAGGGGCATAAACGCAGCAGTGATAGGATTGGAGAGGTTCGGTGAGCAAATGAAGACCCTTTGAAGTCATATTGCATGGTACCCATTCCACGGGTCTCAACTCTCCAGGTTTAAGGTATTCTTCCTTCAGCTAAAACATGCATGTGGAACCCAGAGTATGATCAACCATGTGAACGGGAGACGTGTTCAAATATGTCTCAGGTTTCCTCCCCTGGTACTCGGGTGCAACATTCCAGACGCTTTACTAACACTCTCCCCACTTGGAGAGTCAGTCCCCTTAACCTCCTGTTTGGCCCTGTTTGCAATTTCTGCGGAAGATGAACAGGAATAGCGAGAACCAATGAGAGACTAGCTGGAGGTGTCTGGACGGGCAAATTTAACTCTCATTTCCCACCAGGAAGAGGAAATAACCAAAGGCTCAGCGTGCCGTGCCGGAACCAGATTAGGGCCTGAAGCCATCCTGCGTTGTTGCGGCCAGGTCACAAGAAAGCAAGTTGAAGAAAGGAGCTCAGGGGCACTGTAATTCACAAACCTGCAGAGTTATAAATGACAGCTATCGTCCAAAAATAGAGTGAAGTAAGGCTGCCAAGAGGACTTGAAAGCGGGGCAGAATTGCAGGAAACCGATTTCAGGAGGTAGACTGGAATTGCATTGAAAGCATAGGAAAAGAGGCAGAACGTCCACAATGATGCACTTGGCCAAAAAGGGCGTATGCGTTTTTTCCTGAATATATTCAGGAAAAAACGCATACGCCCTTTTTGGCCAACCAAGCAAGCTTGCAAAGGAAATCTGCAATGCAATGAAGTCTCACTTCCCCCCGGTCAAAGGGGCCATCTGATAAATGTGTAAAATCCAGAAAGGCAGGACAGACCATGGAGAACTGGGAGCCTTTTTATGCTGATGGGCGGGATGTAAATTGCCAACAACCCTTCGGGAGAAGTGTATGGTGTTTCCTGAAACATCTAAAAAACAAAGCAACAGAGCCTAGGGCACTTCCACTTATGGTCCTATAGCTTAGGGAAATTAAAATCAAAAAGACACAGCCACCCCAAAGTTTGAGACGCCTCTGTTTACAAGAACCTCGTTTACAGTACAAGTTCAATATCGCAGAAAGTGAAAAATGGATAAAGAACTTGTGGTATTTACTTACAAAGCAATATCACTCAGCAATGAAATCTATGTCATCAGGCCCTTAGCAGCACAATGAGTGGATTCAGGTATGATGATTCTAACTGAAATAAGTCACACAGAAAAAGAAACATCATAAGATATCAGTAATACACGGAATGTAAACTTGGCTACACAGGAACTGAATTACAGAACAGAACAGGGTCTCAAATTTAGAAAACCAACTTATTCTTGCTTAAGGGTAAAGGTGAGTTGGGGTGCTGCATAAAACCAGAGATTGAAATGAGCACAGATAAAGTTCCTTAAGCCAAATATGGAATAGACAAGAGCTACTCCTTGCTCAACGAAATGGACTCAACACCACATATTAAACGTCTAAGAATGTACCTGACTAGTAAGTATCTTAAAACCTATGGATTGCTATGTCTCCAAAAGTGAATCAAGCATGTGTACAGGGGCATAAACGCAGCAGTGATAGGATTGGAGAGGTTTGGTGAGCAAATGAATACCCTTTGAAGTCATATTGCATGGTACCCATTCCAAGGGTTTCAACTACCCAGGTTTAAGGTATTCTTCCTTCAGCTAAAACATGCATGGGGAACCTAGAGTATGATCAACCATGTGATCGGGAGACGTGTTCAAATATGTCTCAGTTTTCGTACCCTGCTACTCGGGTGCAACATTCGAGACTCTTTACTAACACTCTCCCCACTTGGAGAGTCAGTCCCTTTAACCTCCTGTTTGCCCAGTTTGCAATTTCTGCGGAAGATGAACAGGAATAGCGAGAACCAATGAGAGACTAGCTGGAGGTGTCTGGCCGGGCAAATTTAACTCTCATTTCCCACCAGGAAGAGGAATTAACCAAAGGCTCAGCGTGCCGTGCCGGAACCAGATTAGGGCCTGAAGCCATCCTGCGGTGTTGCGGCCAGGTCTCAAGAAAGCGAGTTGAAGAAAGGAGCTCAGGGGCACTGTAATTCACAAACCTGCAGAGTTATAAATGACAGCTATCCTCCAAAAATAGACTGAAGTAAGGCTGCCAAGAGGACTTGAAAGCGGGGCAGAATTGCAGGAAACCGATTTCAGGAGGTAGACTGGAATTGCATTGAAAGCATAGGAAAAGAGGCAGAACGTCCACAATGATGCACTTGGCCTAAAACGGCGTATGCGTTTTTTCCTGAATATATTCAGGAGAAAACGCATACGCCCTTTTTGGCCCACCAAGCAAACTTGCAAAGGAAATCTGCACTACAATGAAGTCTCACTTCCCCCCGGTCAAAAGGGCCATCTGAAAAAAGTGTAAAATCCAGAAAGGCAGGACAGGCCATGGAGAACTGGGAGCCTTGTTATGCTGATGGGCGGGATGTAAATTGCCAACAGACACTTGGGAGAAGTGTATGGTGTTTCCTGAAACATCTAAAAAACAAAGCAACAGAGCCTAGGGCACTTCCACTTATGGTCCTATAGCTTAGGGAAATTAAAATCTAAAAGACACAGCCACCCCAAAGTTTGGGACGCCTCTGTTTACAAGAACCTCGTTTACCGTACAAGTTCAATATCACAGAAAGTGAAAAATGGATAAAGAACTTGTGGTACTTACGTACAATGCAGTATCACTCAGCAATGAAATCTATGTCATCAGGCCCGTAGCAGCATAATGAGTGGATTCAGGTATGATGATTCTAACTGAAATAAGTCACACAGAAAAAGAAACATCATAAGATATCACTAATACACGGAATGTAAACTTGGTTACACAGGAACTGAATTCCAAAACAGAACAGGGTTTCAAATTTAGAAAACCAACTTATGCTTGCTTAAGGGTAAAGGTGCGTTGGGGTGCTGCATAAAACCAGAGATTGAAATGAGCACAGATAAAGTTCCTTAAGCCAAATATGGAATAGACAAGAGCTACTCCTTGCTCAACGAAGTGGACTCAACACTCCATATTAAACGCCTAAGAATGTACCTGACTAGTAAGTATCTTAAAACCTATGGATTGCTATGTCTCCAAAAGAGAATCAAACTTGTGTACAGGGGCATAAACGCAGCAGTGATAGGATTGGAGAGGTTCAGTGAGCAAATGAAGACCCTTTGAAGTCATATTGCATGGTACCCATTCCACGGGTTTCAACTACCCAGGTTTAAGGTATTCTTCCTTCAGCTAAAACATGCATGTGGAACCTAGAGTATGATCAACCATGTGATCGGGAGACGTGTTCAAATATGTCTCAGTTTTCGTACCCTGGTACTCGGGTGCAACATTCCAGACGCTTTACTAACACTCTCCCGACTTGGAGAGTCAGTCCCTTTAACCTCCTGTTTGGCCCAGTTTGCAATTTCTTGGGAAGATGAACAAGAATAGCGAGAACCAATGAGAGACTAGCTGGAGGTGTCTGGACGGGCAAATTTAACTCTCATTTCCAACCAGGAAGAGGAATTAACCAAAGGCTCAGCATGCCGTGCCGGAACCAGATTAGGGCCTAATGCCATACTGTGGTGTTGCGGCCAGCTCAAAAGAAAGCGAGTTGAAGAAAGGAGCTCAGGGGCACTGTAATTCACAAACCTGCAGAGTTATAAATGACAGCTATCGTTCTAAAATAGACTGAAGTAAGGCTGCCAAGAGGACTTGAAAGCGGGGCAGAATTGCAGGAAACCGATTTCAGGAGGTAGACTGGAATTGCATTGAAAGCATAGGAAAAGAGGCAGAACGTCCACAATGATGCACTTGGCCAAAAAGGGCGTATGCCTTTTTTCCTGAATATATTCAGGAAAAAAGGCATACGCCCTTTTTGGCCAACCAAGCAAGCTTGCAAAGGAAATCTGCAGTACAATGAAGTCTCACTTCCCCCCGGTCAAAGGGGCCATCTGAAAAATGTGTAAAATCCAGAAAAGCAGGACAGACCATGGAGAACTGGGAGCCTTGTTATGCTGATGGGCGGGATGTAAATTGCCAACAGACACTCGGGAGAAGTGTATGGTGTTTCCTGAAACATCTAAAAAACAAAGCAACAGAGCCTAGGGCACTTCCACTTATGGTCCTATAGATTAGGGAAATTAAAATCAAAAAGACACAGCCACCCCAAAGTTTGGGACGCCTCTGTTTACAAGAACCTCGTTTACAGTACAAGTTCAACATCGCAGAAAGTGAAAAATGGATAAAGAAGTTGTGGTATTTACTTACAAAGCAATATCACTCAGCAATGAAATCTATGTCATCAGGCCCTTAGCAGCACAATGAGTGGATTCAGGTATGACGATTCTAACTGAAATAAGTCACACAGAGAAAGAAACATAATAAGATATCAGTAATACACGGAATGTAAACTTGGCTACACAGGAACTGAATTCCAAAACAGAACAGGGTCTCAAATTTAGAAAACCAACTTATGCTTGCTTAAGGGGAAAGGTGAGTTGGGGTGCTGCATAAAACCAGAGATTGAAATGAGCACAGATAAAGTTCCTTAAGCCAAATATGGAATAGACAAGAGCTACTCCTTCCTCAACGAAATGGACTCAACACCGCATATTAAACGCCTAAAAATGTACCTGACTAGTAAGTATCTTAAAACCTATGGATTGCTATGTCTCCAAAAGAGAATCAAGCACGTGTACAGGGGCATAAACGCAGCAGTGATAGGATTGGAGAGGTTCGGTGAGCAAATGAAGACCCTTTGAAGTCATATTGCATGGTACCCATTACACGGGTCTCAACTCTGCAGGTTTAAGGTATTCTTCCTTCACCTAAAACATGCATGTGGAACCAAGAATATGATCAACCGTGTGAACGGGAGACGTGTTCAAATATGTCTCAGTTTTCATACCCTGGTTCTCGGGTGCAACATTCCAGACGCTTTACTAACACTCTCCCCACTTGAAGAGTCAGCGCCTTTAACCTCCTGTTTGGCCCAGTTTGCAATTTCTGCGGAAGATGAACAGGAATAGGGAGAACCAATGAGAGACTAGCTGGAGGTGTCTGACGGGCAAATTTAACTCTCATTTCCCACCAGGAAGAGGAAATAACCAAAGGCTCAGCGTGCCGTGCCGGGACCAGATTAGGGCCTGAAGCCATCCTGCGGTGTTGCGGCCAGGTCACAAGAAAGCGAGTTGAAGAAAGGAGCTCAGGGGCACTGTAATTCACAAACCTGCAGAGTTATAAATGACAGCTATCGTCCAAAAATAGACTGAAGTAAGGCTGCCAAGAGGACTTGAAAGCGGGGCAGAATTGCAGGAAACCGATTTCAGGAGGTAGACTGGAATTGCATTGAAAGCATAGGAAAAGAGGCAGAACGTCCACAATGATGCACTTGGCCAAAAAGGGCGTATGCGTTTTTTCCTGAATATATTCAGGAAAAAACGCATACGCCCTTTTTGGCCAACCAAGGCAAGCTTGCAAAGGAAATCTGCAATACAATGAAGTCTCACTTCCCCCCGGTCAAAAGGGCCATCTGAAAAAAGTGTAAAATCCAGAAAGGCAGGACAGGCCATGGAGAACTGGGAGCCTTGTTATGCTGATGGGCGGGATGTAAATTGCCAACAGACACTCGGGAGAAGTGTATGGTGTTTCCTGAAACATCTAAAAAACAAAGCAACAGAACCTAGGGCACTTCCACTTATGGTCCTATAGCTTAGGGAAATTAAAATCAAAAAGACACAGCCACCCCAAAGTTTGGAACGGCTCTGTTTACAAGAACCTCGTTTACAGTACAAGTTCAACATCGCAGAAAGTGAAAAATGGATAAAGAAGTTGTGGTATTTACTTACAAAGCAATATCACTCAGCAATGAAATCTGTGTCATCAGGCCCTTAGCAGCACAATGAGTGGATTCAGGTATGATGATTCTAACTGAAGTAAGTCACACAGAAAAAGAAACATCATAAGATATCAGTAATACACGGAATGTAAACTTGGCTACACAGGAACTGAATTACAGAACAGAACAGGGTCTCAAATTTAGAAAACCAACTTATGCTTGCTTAAGGGGAAAGGTGAGTTGGGGTGCTGCATAAAACCAGAGATTGAAATGAGCACAGATAAAGTTCCTTAAGCCAAATATGGAATAGACAAGAGCTACTCCTTGCTCAACGAAATGGACTCAAAACCCCATATTAAACCCCAAAGAATGTACCTGACTAGTAAGTATCTTAAAACCTATGGATTGCTATGTCTCCAAAAGAGAATCAAGCGTGTGTACAGGGGAATAAACACAGCAGTGATAGGATTGGAGAGGTTCGGTGAGCAAATGAAGACCCTTTGAAGTTATATTGCATGGTACCCATTACACGGGTCTCAACTCTCCAGGTTTAAGGTATTCTTCCTTCAGCTTAAACATGCATGTGGAACCCAGAGTATGATCAACCATGTGAACGGGAGACGTGTTCAAATATGTCTCAGTTTTCCTCCCCTGGTACTCGGGTGCAACATTCCAGACGCTTTACTAACACTCTCCCGACTTGGAGAGTCAGTCCCTTTAACCTCCTGTTTGGCCCAGTTTGCAATTTCTGCGGAAGATGAACAGGAATAGGGAGAACCAATGAGAGACTAGCTGGAGGTGTCTGGACGGGCAAATTTAACTCTCATTTCCCACCAGGAAGAGGAAATAACCAAAGGCTCAGCGTGCCGTGCCGGAACCAGATTAGGGCCAGAAGCCATCCTGCGGTTTGCGGCCAGGTCACAAGAAAGAGAGTTGAAGAAAGGAGCTCAGGGGCACTGTAATTCACAAACCTGCAGAGTTATAAATGACAGCTATCGTCTAAAAATAGACTGAAGTAAGGCTGTCAAGAGGACTTGAAAGCGGGGCAGAATTGCAGGAAACTGATTTCAGGAGGTAGACTGGAATTGCATTGAAAGCATAGGAAAAGAGGCAGAACGTCCACAATGATGCACTTGGCCAAAAAGGGCGTATGCGTTTTTTCCTGAATATATTCAGGAAAAAACGCATATGCGCTTTTTGGCCAACCAAGCAAGCTTGCAAAGGAAATCTGCACTACAATGAAGTCTCACTTGCCCCCGGGCAAAAGGGCCATCTGAAAAAAGTGTAAAATCCAGAAAGGCAGGACAGGCCATGGAGAACTGGGAGCCTTGTTATGCTGATGGGCGGGATGTAAATTGCCAACTGACACTCGGGAGAAGTGTATGGTGTTTCCTGAAACATCTAAAAAACAAAGCAACAGAGCCTAGGGCACTTCCACTTATGGTCCTATAGCTTAGGGAAATTAAAATCTAAAAGACACAGCCACCCCAAAGTTTGGGACGCCTCTGTTTCCAAGAACCTCGTTTACCGTACAAGTTCAATATCACAGAAAGTGAAAAATGGATAAAGAACCTGTGGTACTTACGTACAATGCAGTATCACTCAGCAATGAAATCTATGTCATCAGGCCCGTAGAAGCATAATGAGTGGATTCAGGTACGATGATTCTAACTGAAATAAGTCACACAGAAAAAGAAACATCATAAGATATCACTAATACACGGAATGTAAACTTGGTTACACAGGAACTGAATTCCAAAACAGAAGAGGGTTTCAAATTTAGAAAACCAACTTATGCTTGCTTAAGGGTAAAGGTGCGTTGGGGTGCTGCATAAAACCAGAGATTGAAATGAGCACAGATAAAGTTCCTTAAGCCAAATATGGAATAGACAAGAGCTACTCCTTGCTCAACGAAGTGGACTCAACACTCCATATTAAACGCCTAAGAATGTACCTGACTAGTAAGTATCTTAAAACCTATGGATTGCTATGTCTCCAAAAGAGAATCAAACTTGTGTACAGGGGCATAAACGCAGCAGTGATAGGATTGGAGAGGTTCAGTGAGCAAATGAAGACCCTTTGAAGTCATATTGCATGGTACCCATTCCACGGGTTTCAACTACCCAGGTTTAAGGTATTCTTCCTTCAGCTAAAACATGCATGTGGAACCTAGAGTATGATCAACCATGTGATCAGGAGACGTGTTCAAATATGTCTCAGTTTTCGTACCCTGGTACTCGGGTGCAACCTTCCAGTTGCTTTACTAACACTCTCCCGACTTGGAGAGTCAGTCCCTTTAACCTCCTGTTTGGCCCAGTTTGCAATTTCTTGGGAAGATGAACAAGAATAGCGAGAACCAATGAGAGACTAGCTGGAGGTGTCTCGACGGGCAAATTTAACTCTCATTTCCAACCAGGAAGAGGAATTAACCAAAGGCTCAGCATGCCGTGCCGGAACCAGATTAGGGCCTAATGCCATACTGTGGTGTTGCGGCCAGCTCAAAAGAAAGCGAGTTGAAGTAAGGAGCTCAGGGGCACTGTAATTCACAAACCTGCAGAGTTATAAATGACAGCTATCGTCCAAAAATAGACTGAAGTAAGGCTGCCAAGAGGACTTGAAAGCGGGGCAGAATTGCAGGAAACCGATTTCAGGAGGTAGACTGGAATTGCATTGAAAGCATAGGAAAAGAGGCAGAACGTCCACAATGATGCACTTGGCCAAAAAGGGCGTATGCGTTTTTTCCTGAATATATTCAGGAAAAAACGCATACGCCCTTTTTGGCCAACCAAGCAAGCTTGCAAAGGAAATCTGCAGTACAATGAAGTCTCACTTCCCCCCCGGTCAAAGGGGCCATCTGAAAAATGTGTAAAATCCAGAAAAGCAGGACAGACCATGGAGAACTGGGAGCCTTGTTATGCTGATGGGCGGGATGTAAATTGCCAACAGACACTCGGGAGAAGTGTATGGTGTTTCCTGAAACATCTAAAAAACAAAGCAACAGAGCCTAGGGCACTTCCACTTATGGTCCTATAGATTAGGGAAATTAAAATCAAAAAGACACAGCCACCCCAAAGTTTGGGACGCCTCTGTTTACAAGAACCTCGTTTACAGTACAAGTTCAACATCGCTGAAAGTGAAAAATGGATAAAGAAGTTGTGGTATTTACTTACAAAACAATATCACTCAGCAATGAAATCTATGTCATCAGGCCCTTAGCAGCACAATGAGTGGATTCAGGTATGACGATTCTAACTGAAATAAGTCACACAGAGAAAGAAACATAATAAGATATCAGTAATACACGGAATGTAAACTTGGCTACACAGGAACTGAATTCCAAAACAGAACAGGGTCTCAAATTTACAAAACCAACTTATGCTTGCTTAAGGGGAAAGGTGAGTTGGGGTGCTGCATAAAACCAGAGATTGAAATGAGCACAGATAAAGTTCCTTAAGCCAAATATGGAATAGACAAGAGCTACTCCTTGCTCAACGAAATGGACTCAACACCGCATATTAAACGCCTAAAAATGTACCTGACTAGTAAGTATCTTAAAACCTATGGATTGCTATGTCTCCAAAAGAGAATCAAGCACGTGTACAGGGGCATAAACGCAGCAGTGATAGGATTGGAGAGGTTCGGTGAGCAAATGAAGACCCTTTGAAGTCATATTGCATGGTACCCATTACACGGGTCTCAACTCTGCAGGTTTAAGGTATTCTTCCTTCACCTAAAACATGCATGTGGAACCCAGAATATGATCAACCGTGTGAACGGGAGACGTGTTCAAATATGTCTCAGTTTTCATACCCTGGTACTCGGGTGCAACATTCCAGACGCTTTACTAACACTCTCCCCACTTGAAGAGTCAGCGCCTTTAACCTCCTGTTTGGCCCAGTTTGCAATTTCTGCGGAAGATGAACAGGAATAGGGAGAACCAATGAGAGACTAGCTGGAGGTGTCTGACGGGCAAATTTAACTCTCATTTCCCACCAGGAAGAGGAAATAACCAAAGGCTCAGCGTGCCGTGCCGGGACCAGATTAGGGCCTGAAGCCATCCTTCGGTGTTGCGGCCAGCTCAAAAGAAAGCGAGTTGAAGAAAGGAGCTCAGGGGCACTGTAATTCACAAACCTGCAGAGTTATAAATGACAGCTATCGTCCAAAAATAGACTGAAGTAAGGCTGCCAAGAGGACTTGAAAGCGGGGCAGAATTGCAGGAAACCGATTTCAGGAGGTAGACTGGAATTGCATTGAAAGCATAGGAAAAGAGGCAGAACGTCCACAATGATGCACTTGGCCAAAAAGGGCGTATGCGTTTTTTCCTGAATATATTCAGGAAAAAACGCATACGCCCTTTTTGGCCAACCAAGCAAGCTTGCAAAGGAAATCTGCACTACAATGAAGTCTCACTTCCCCCCGGTCAAAAGGGCCATCTGAAAAAAGTGTAAAATCCAGAAAGGCAGGACAGACCATGGAGAACTGGGAGCCTTGTTATGCTGATGGGCGGGATGTAAATTGCCAACAGACACTCGGGAGAAGTGTATGGTGTTTCCTGAAACATCTAAAAAACAAAGCAACAGAGCCTAGGGCACTTCCACTTATGGTCCTATAGCTTAGGGAAATGAAAATCAAAAAGACACAGCCACCCCAAAGTTTGGGACGCCTCTGTTTACAAGAACCTCACTACCGTACAAGTTCAATATCACAGAAAGTGAAAAATGGATAAAGAACTTGTGGTACTTACGTACAATGCAGTATCACTCAGCAATGAAATCTATGTCATCAGGCCCGTAGCAGCATAATGAGTGGATTCAGGTACGATGATTCTAACTGAAATAAGTCACACAGAAAAAGAAACATCATAAGATATCACTAATACACGGAATGTAAACTTGGCTACACAGGAACTGAATTCCAAAACAGAACAGGGTCTCAAATTTAGAAAACCAACTTATGCTTGCTTAAGGGGAAAGGTGAGTTGGGGTGCTGCATAAAACCAGAGATTGAAATGAGCACAGATAAAGTTCCTTAAGCCAAATATGGAATAGACAAGAGCTACTCCTTGCTCAACGAAATGGTCTCAACACCCCATATTAAACGCCTAAGAATGTACCTGACTAGTAATATCTTAAAACCTATGGATTGCTATGTCTCCAAAAGAGAATCAAGCGTGTGTACAGGGGCATAAACGCAGCAGTGATAGGATTGGAGAGGTTCGGTGAGCAAATGAAGACCCTTTGAAGTCATATTGCATGGTACCCATTCCACGGGTCTCAACTCTCCAGGTTTAAGGTATTCTTCCTTCAGCTAAAACATGCATGTGGAACCTAGAGTATGATCAACCATGTGATCGGGAGACGTGTTCAAATATGTCTCAGTTTTCGTACCCTGGTACTCGGGTGCAACATTCCAGACGCTTTACTAACACTCTCCCCACTTGGAGAGTCAGTCCCTTTAACCTCCTGTTTGGCCCAGTTTGCAATTTCTGCGGAAGATGAACAGGAACAGGGAGAACCAATGAGAGACTAGCTGGAGGTGTCTGGACGGGCAAATTTAACTCTCATTTCCCACAGGGAAGAGGAATAAACCAAAGGCTCAGCATGCCGTGCCGGAACCAGATTAGGGCCTGAAGCAATCCTGCGGTGTTGTGGCCAGGTCACAAGAAAGCGAGTTGAAGAAAGGAGCTCAGGGGCACTGTAATTCACAAACCTGCAGATTTATAAAAGACAGCTATAGTCCGAATATATACTGAAGTAGGGCTGCCAAGAGGACTTGAATGCGGGGCAGAATGGCAGGAAACCGATTTCAGGAGGAATCGGAATTGGATTGCATTTAAAACACAGGAAAAGAGGCAGAACGTCGACAATGATGCACTTGGCCAAAAAGGGCGTATGCGTTTTTTCCTGAATATATTCAGGAAAAAACACATACGCCCTTTTTGGCCAACCAAGCAAGCTTGCAAAGGAAATCTGCACTACAATGAAGTCTCACTTCCCCCCGGTCAAAAGGGCCATCAGAAAAAAGTGTAAAATCCAGAAAGGCAGGACAGGCCATGGAGAACTGGGAGCCTTGTTATGCTGATGGGCGGGATGTAAATTGCCATCAGACACTCGGGAGAAGTGTATGGTGTTTCCTGAAACATCTAAAAAACAAAGCAACAGAGCCTAGGGCACTTCCACTTATGGTCCTATAGCTTAGGGAAATTAAAATCAAAAAGACACAGCCACCCCAAAGTTTAGGACGGCTCTTTTTACAGGAATCTCTTCTGTGGCACAAGTTAAATATCCCAGAGAGCAAATAATGGATAAAGAAGTTGCGGTACTTATGTACAACAGAATACCACTCAGCAATGAAATCTATGTCACCAGGCCCGTACCAGCATAATGAGTGGATTGAGGCACGATGATTCTAAGTGAAATAAGTCACACAGAAAAAGAAACATCATAAGGTATCACTAATACACGGAATGTGAACTTGGCTACACATGAACTGAATTACAAAACAGAACAGGGTCTCAAATTTAGAAAACCAACTTATGCCTGCTTAAGGGGGAAGGTGAGTTGGGGTGCTGCATAAAAGCAGAGTTTGAAATTAGCACAGATACCGTTCCATAAGCCAAATATGTAATAGACAAGAGCTACCCCTTGCTCAACGAAATGGATTCAACAATGAGGTATCACCTCACACCTGGTAGAATAGGCATGATTGAAAATCTACAAACAAAAAATGCTGGAAAGGGTGTGGAGAAAAGGAACCCTCTTCCACTATTGTTGGGAATATAAATTGATACAGTCATTATGGAGAACAATATGGAATTTCTTAAGAAACTAACAATAGAATTACCATAGGATACAGCAATCCCAGTACTGGACATATACCCAGACAAAACCATAAATCAAAAAGAGTCATTCACCGCAATGTTCATTGCATCACTATTTACAATATCGAGGTAACGGAAGCAACCTAAATGCCCACAGACAGACGAATGCATAAAGCTGTGGTACATATATAAAATGGAATATTACTCAGCCATGAAAAGGAATGAAATTGGGTCATTTGTAGAGACGTCGATGGATCTAGAGACTGTCATACAGAGTGAAGTAAGTCAGAAAGAGAAAAACAAATCTTGTATATTCATGCATATATGTGGAACCTAGAAAAACTGTACAGATTAACCATTTTGCAAGGCATAAATAGAGCAACAGATGTAGACAACAAACGTATGGACAACAAGGGGGGAAAGCTGTTGGGGGGTGGTGGTGGGAGGAGTTGAGAGACTGGGATTGGCATGTATACATTTATATGTATAAAATAGATAACCAATAAGAACCTGCTGTATAAAAATATAAAATAAAATTCAAAATTAAAAAGAAATAAAATTTAAAAAATAAAACAGAAAAAACAATTATTCCCTGCACATACATGTATTTATATGAATAAATTATTTCCATGCTTATATCTGTAAATACAAAAAAGAGGAATAAAATCTACCTTGAACCAAAAACGAAAAAGAGAAAAAAAACACAGAACCCACCAGTTACACAGAGGAAAACCGTATCAGGGCACTTGCTCCAGTTGTAAACAATTCTGAAGTTGGTCAGTGGTGGGGAATCGTCTCCCATTCAGCCAGCAGCCCCCACGCAACAAGCGTCCTCATTGCAAAGCTGGGGCACCGTGCCGAGGCATCTGTGAGTAAACGTGAGCTGAGCCCCAGGCCAGTTGCTGCTGAACTATTCCCACCCGTCCCAGGTAAAACACCTGAATATATACAAGGACTTGAAAGCCTAGAGGAAGGACCATAGAGCCACACGAGTGAGAGCATGCCGGCCGACTTGGTGCCCGCAGGCCAGCCAGGATGGTCCTGGCCCTGGGTGCTCTTCTGGAAGATTTCCATTTCCCTGCCTGAGATACCCGTCCTGTCCCTGCCCCCACTGCTTTTTTCCTTCCTCACCTCTGCCCAGGGAGAAATTCCAGCAGCAGGTATGGGTGACACATCCTCTTCTTTAGCAGGTGGCAGCCTGGCAACTGCTGCAGAAAGTCCAGCAGAGCCCCACTCACACTGGGCCACCCACAAAGCCGTGGCCTCTCACTCCCTCCCACCAGCCCAGCCCCGAGACTGCTGACAGGGCAGAGAAAATGGCGTCAGGCACGGCTGCAGGGGCTCTTGCTGCCTGGAGTGGTATTTATATTGATCTCAACCCAGGCACACCTGGGGAGGGCTGGCCGGCACGGTAAGGCTGCCCAGGTCAGCCAATCATCACCCCTCAGGGGCTCACAGTTGCAGAAAATGGAACTTGCTGAACCGGCCAGGTCCAAGGAACAGGTGTGGGCTCCTGAGAGTCAGGATAGACAAGGGGCTGCAGCTTTGGCTTGTTTTCTAATCATTTTATCTGGCCCATGAGTGGGAGACAACTTCAAGAAAACCCTCTCCTAATGAGAGGAACCCAGGAGTCAGGGAGAGGAGGGGTGGGTGGTGGTTGGAGACAGAGGCCTGGTGCCCCGGGTGCAGTGGAAGTCTCTGGAAGACCAGGTGGAGGGAGGCCTCACGGAGTGATGCCCAGGGTCACAGACCTGTCGCAGCTGCTGTTTGTTAGTTCAAGTCCTGCTCTGAGGTGCTCTGTGTCAGCTCTGAGCGACAGGTGAGCTGGGGGTGCTCTGCAATGAGGGCTATGTGCACGGTTCCTGTGTGCCCAGCCCTGCCACGGTACCTGCAAGGGTAGCTCTGTATCCTGGGAGGGGCCTGACCACGAGAGCCCCGTGGGCTGGGATGGGGGTGGGGTACCTGCCCAGGTGAGCTCCATATTCTGGGATTGGTCTGACCACGAGAGCCCCATGGGCTGCTGGGGACCTGGTAAAGGATGTCAGGACAGTCAGTGAAGCCACCGAGAATATACCTCCAGTTGCTCCTAATTCCTACACCCTGCTGGTCATTCTACCAACCACCAGGACATGGTATTCTG
The DNA here is from genome assembly GCF_949987515.2 of Delphinus delphis. Taxonomy (NCBI): domain Eukaryota; kingdom Metazoa; phylum Chordata; class Mammalia; order Artiodactyla; family Delphinidae; genus Delphinus; species Delphinus delphis. The sequence continues at coordinate 41,691 of NW_027192961.1, read as the reverse complement.
TATTAGTCTTCAATGATGCCTTCTTTTGTATTCCATTAGTCCCAGAGTCACAAGAAATTTTGGCTTGTGAGTGGCAGGACTCAACATACAACTAAAACAATACTTCCGGGCCGTCTGGCCCCAAGGGTGCAAAAATTCCCACACCATCTTTGGGGAAAGCTTAGCTAAAGACCTAAAAGTTCTACCTCTGGAAAAGGAAACCCTCCTTCAATATGCAGACGACATTCTGATCACCAGCCCTACTAAGGAGGCCTCTGAACTACCAAGCCAATAAAGGATAGAAGTTGTCCAAGAAAAAGCTCAAATATCACAGACTGCGGTGACCTGCCTGGGCTTCATTCTCACAGAAGGTCAGAGAAGCCCATCCCAGGAAAGGGAAGAAACCATTTTCAGCCTTACCCCTTTCTAAAACTAGAAGACAGCTTAGGGGTTCCTGGGGAGGCCAGGGTTTGCTGCTTCTGGATCCCTAGCTACAGTCTACTAGCTGGGCCTCTATATGAAACACTGAAAGGAAAAGATGATGATCCTTTGGAATAGAATCCAGAAGTGGCCTTTCAAGAATGGAAAGAGCAGTCAATTCAGACCCTTGCCCTGGAACTCCCTAATTTAGCTAAACCCTTTGACCTTTACATTCCCGGTGAAAGGTGAATCGCCATTGGAGAATTAGTGCAAAAACTGGGACCACTTGAAATGGAACAATGCAAGAATGCCATCCAGGTAGGATAAACTACGGTCACTAAGGGGCTTGGCCCACTGCCACATCTGGCCAAGATACTGGCGGTATCTAAAAACCTGGAAATCAGCAGCCCAAAAGGCCACCTCCCTCCTAAGGGAAAAGGACCCCACGTGGTGATCCTAACCACCAACCATGCCCTGAAGTTGCAGGGTTCGCTCCGTGGGCACACCGACCTCGAGTGAGGAGGCCCTCCAACTCCAACATCCAGAGAGATAACCGGGGGCAACAGGGCACCATGACGACTCGTGTGAACATCACTTGACCTGGAGTTTCTCTCATAAAACAACAAGAGTGTGTCCCAAAAGAGTAGACTACTGCTTGCAGGACTTACTGCACCCAGAGGGGAGCTAATAATCTTGGCGGGGGAACAGTATACCACACTGTCACCATAGAAAAGCCTACAGACACCGTGATGATGGTGGCCAATAAGACCGGCTGGACTCCTGTTTACTTCAAAAGGCTGTTGACTCAGTAGCCATCATGGTCCTTGGTCACCACTGACCCTGGACTGTCTGGGAGTTGAGCGGGCAGGGCTCTGACACCTGGTGCTGTTTGTACGTTAATTCAGGGGCCTAACTGAAGAAAGCGCAGACTACTGGTCAGAGCATCTAGGCTGGCAGAGACGGTCAGCCTAAGGTGGCCGAACAAATGTGGGGCGGGGTGAAACCGGCCCCCACAGCGTCTCTGCACATCTCTTTCCTGGACCCTTAAAGGTCATTAGAATCTATAACACTTCCAATGCTGGTGCTCAGGTGGACGAGCAGGGAGGCAGGGGTCCTGGGGACAATCAACGTCACCGGGAGGCTGCTGGGGAGAAGCTCTGACCCTCGCCCCAGGGTATGAGGGCTCCCAACTCAGCACTCAGCAGTTACAGAAGAAGGGTCTGCACCCTCAGCACTCCAAGAATGAGGAACGGGACAAAAGGCAGAGGAGGGGTTTGTCCCCAGCAAAGCCCATTAAAAATCCCTGGGAGATAAAAATAGAATCTGGGCAATAAAGTCAAGTCTAACCTTTTTTATCCTTTGTGCTTTGTCTAATTTCACGTGCTCCTAGGGTCCCGCATGCAGAGGTTCCACACCCGGCACTTCAGACCAGATTTCCTAGTGCAGAATGGCTGGGTCGACACCTCAGCTCCTGGGGCCCAGTGCAGACTCCACGATATAGAGCCTGAGCTACAGCCAACCCGGCCCTCGAGAGCTCCGCCGCCTCCCTCCCTCCCACTGACTCTGACAGGATCTCTACACAGCAGCCCAGCCCACAGCCCACGGGGTAGTGCATGCTCTCACCTCTCCATTCTCTGATCAAAATATAAAGTTTCCTTTGCTTGTGAACCAAACTCAGTCTCGATCTGTTGGCCCCAATGACACTGGGCAGGGGGACACTTGTTGGGGTCCACTCTGGAGGATCAGTAACAGAAATTGAGACTATTGTAACCTCAATGAACAGATGTGTGAGCCAAACTGTAGTTAACATAGAACAGTGTATAAGGCTCGGGTAAAATAAGATGTTTTTAACACTTCCATTTGATATTTCCATCACTTTTTATAAGCAAGTTCAGTGAAAAGGTTTGTCTTATTTGTCAGGTCAATATTAGAGAAACGAAGTGATTTCTTTCCAAGGATATACAGCTAATAATCTTGGTTAAACCTTCAATCTTGTTTTAAATGCTTTTCCATTGAAAATGATACCTCTCTTTCAGCTCCCCCATTGCTGAGAAGTATAAAATCTTATAATTTATTATTACCAAAGGGGAAAGGTGGGAGGAGGGATAAATTAACAGTTTGGAATGAACACATACACACTGCTATGTATAAAATAGATCATCAACAAGGAACTACTGTATAGCACAGGGAACTACACTCAACATTTTGCAATAACCTATAAGGGGAAATAATCTGAAAAAGAATAGATATTTTTATTGACATCATCTATCAATGACAGTTAAAGTGTAGCCTAAGGGAAGCTGGTGGTGAGTGCTTCTGACCCTGAAGACTTCAGTCATCTAAAGTTTGGACTCTGCCTACTTCCCAAGGCCCTTAATGAACATATGTGTAGCCGTAGCTTAAAAACTTCCCCAGTTTGGGTTTCGGGGAGACACTGATTTTGAAAAAGCCCTGGTGTTCTCCTTACATGAATGGGACTCTTCCTACTGCTAAAACATGTCTGTCACACCCAGAGGATGGTATACCGTCTGATCGGGAAGAGTTTGGAAAAGGCATCTCATCTCCTCATCTCCTGGTGCTCGGGTTCACACCTCCAGCGTCTTTACTAACAGTCTCCCCACTTGGAGATGTCAGCACTGTCAACATCCTGTTGCGTACAGTTTGGAATTTGTCCAGAGGATGAAGCGGAAGGATGAGGAACAATGAGAGACAAGTCCTAGGTGTTCAGACAGGCACATGTCACTCTAATTTCCAATCAGGAAGACGAATTGACCAAAGGCTAGGGTTGCCCATGGAAACAGTATAGGGCTTGAGGAAATCCTGCTGCTTTGTGGCCAGTTCCCATAAACACGAGTTGAACAATGGAACTCAGGGGCAGTAAAATTCACAAAACTGCAGAGTTGAAAATATCCATCACTGAAAAATGTCTTGAGGAAAGTCAGAGAAAAGGACTTGTAAGCAAGGGAGAATGGCAGGAAAGGGATTTGAGGAGGTAGAAAGGACTCGCCATTAAGCACAAGAAAAGGAGCTGAACATTGCCAACATTGCAGTTGGCCAAAAAGGGTGTATGCGTTCTTTTCTGTATATATTCAAGAAAAGGGCATACACTTTTTTAGCCAACCAAACAGGTGGGCACTGGAAGTCAATACTACAAAAGATATCACTTCGCATCAGTCAGAAGAGCCATCCTCATAAAGCGTAAACAACAGAAATGCAGGACAGGGCAACGAGAAGAGGGAGCCCTGTGAGACTTATAGTGGAAATGTATATTGCCAACGGCCATTCTGGAGAAGTGTATTGTGTTTACTAAAGCATCTAAAAAATGAGCTACAGAGCATAGGGCACTTGCACTCATGGGCGTATATCTTGGGAAAAACAAAAATCGAGAGGACACAGGCACCCCAATGTTTACCCCCTCTCTGTTTAAAAGATCCTCGACTAGGATATAACTTAAATGTCTCTGGAGGGAAAAAATGGATAGAGGTGTGGTACTTAGGTAGAGTGGAATATTATTCAGCCTGGAAATCAATGAAATATGGCCAGTTGTAACAACTCCGGAGGAGTTACGTATGATCATTCTAAGTGACAGAATTCAAAAAGAAAAAGACACATATCATAAGATATCACTTAAAGGTGGAATCCAAAATGGCTACACATGAAATAAATTACAAAACAAAAACATAGTCAAATATGTAGAAAACACGCATAAGGCTGCTAAACGGGAAAGGTGGGGAGGGGTGAGGCATCATCCAGGAGGTTGAAATTAGCAAAGATACCATTCCAAATACCAAACTGATAATCAACAAGGCCTACACGGTAGCTAAAAGAACTGCACTCAGCACACTCAAGTCACCAGAAAAGAATATATACGACTGGTAAGAATCTGAAAAAGAATTTATTGATGTCTCTCTGTACGCGAATCAAGTGGATGTACAGCAGCAAGAAACAGAGCTTTGAAAATCAGCTGTAACCAATATAGTAATAAATTGAAAAAAATAAACGACAGAGAGACAGAGAAAACCTCTTACAACTTTTCCTCAGGGATGGTGATGCAACATGGATTGAACACATCTAGACCCACAGCAGGATGAGACATAAGGCTGGAAACTGTTTGTGCTAAGAGAAATGTGAGGTTGGGTGAGGAAATGCACACCCTTTAAAGTAATACTACCTGGTACCCATTCAATGGGTCCCAAATCTGCAGGTTCAAGGGATCTTCCTACAGCTAAAACATGCATGGAAAACCCAGAGGACTGTACACCATGTGATCGGGAGATGTGTCTAAAATGCACCTCATTTATCCTCTCCTGGTGCTCCTGTTCACCATTCCAGCCACGCTACTTAGAATCTCCCCACTTGGAGAATCAGCACATTTAAACTTCTGTTTCACACATTTTGCAAATTGTGAGGAGGATGAACGGGAAGAGGGGGAACCAATGAGAGAAGAGTTGTAGGGGTTTGGACGGGCACATATCACTCTAATTTCCCATTAAGAGTAAGAATTAAAGGAAGGCTCAGCCTGCCTCGCCGGAGCCAAAATAGGGCCTGAAGCAATCCTGCGGGTTTGAGGCCAGCTCACAAAAGAGCAACTTAAAAAATGGAGCTCAGGGTCACTGCAATTCACAAACCTGCAGAGTTATAAATGAAAACTAACGTCCAAAAATATGTTGAGGTAAGGCAAAGAAGAGGATCTGAATGCAAGACAGAATTGCAAGAAACAGATTTCAAGAGATAGATTGGACTCGTCTTTAACGCACATGAAAAGCGGCAGAATTTCGACAATGATGCAGTTGGCCCAAAAGGGCGTATGCGTTTTTTCCTGATTATATCCAGGAAAAAACGCATACGCACTTTATGGGCAACGAAGCAAGCAAGCAATGCAAATGTGCACAACAAAGAAGTCTCACTTCCCACCGGTCAAAAGGGCCATCCTAAAAAATTGTAAAAACCAGAAATGCAGGACAGGCCATGGAGAACAGGGAGCCTTTATACGCTGATGGGCAGTGTGTGAACTGCCGAGAGCCACTCTGGAGAAGTGTATGGTGGTTCCTAAATCATCTAAAAAACAGAGCTACAGAGCATAGGACACTTCCAATCATGGGAGTATATCTAGGGAAGTCTAAAAATCAACAAGACACAAGCACACCACAGTTTAGGGCTACTCTGTTTACAAGAACCTCAACTTCAGTACACCTTAAATATCCCAGGAAAGAGAACAATGGATAAAGAAGATGTGGTACTTATGTACAATGGAATATCTCTTCACCATGAAATCAATGTAATAAGGCTAGTAGAAGGATAAAGAGTGGATTTAGGTCCGATAATACTACTTGAAATAAGTCAAACAGAAAAAGAAACATATCATAAGATATCACTTATAGAGGGAGGGTAAATATGGCTGCACAAGAAATGAATTACAGAACAGAACAGTGTCTCACATTTAGAAAACACACTTATGTCAGCTTAAGGGGAAAGGAGAGGTGGGGTGATGCATAAAACCAGAGTTTGAAATTAGCACAGATACCGTTCAATAAACCAAATAGGTATTAGACAAGATCTACACCTTGCTCAATGAACTGGCCTCAACACTCCCTATACACCGCAGAGAAATATATCTGAGGAATAAGAATCTTAAAACCCATGTATTGATATATCTCCATAAGGGAATCAAGTGTGTGCAGAGCGGCACAAACACAGCAGTGAAAAGGAGCTAAACCCCATTATAGAAATAAATTTTAAAAACAAAACGCTGAAACAATGAAAGAGAGAAAAATTCTTACAAAATTCGCTCAGGGGCTGTGATGCAACCTGGATTGACCACATATAAACCCACAGCTGGATAAGACATAAGGCTGGACACTTGGGGCTGACAGGATTGGTGAGCTTTGGTGAGCAACTGCCGAAAGTTTAATGCAATACTTCATGCTACTCAGTCCAAGGGTCCCAACACTCCAGGTTGAAGGGAATCTTCCTACAGCTAAACCATGCTTGGGAAACCCAGCGACTGGTATACCATATGATCGGGAAAGGTTTCTAAAACGCACCTCATTTTTCCTCTCCTGGGGCTCCGGATCGACATTCCAGCCGCTTTACTAACAACATCCCCACATGGAGTCAATGCCTTTAAGTTCTGGTATCGCACAGTCTGCAGTTAGTGCAGAGGATGAATGGGAATAGGGGGAACCAGTGAGGATCTAGCTGTAGCGGTTTCAATGGGCACATGTCACTCTAATATCACATCAGTAAGAAGAATTAACCAAAGGCACAGCAGGTGCCCCAGAAGAAAAATAGGGCTTCAAGGAATCCTGTGGTTATGGGGCAATACCACAAAAATAAGAGCTAAAAAATGGAGCTAAGGGCCACTGCAATTCAAAAACCTGCAGAGTTATAAAGGCCAACTATTTTTAAAAAATATATTGAGGTAAGGCTATGAAGAGGCATTGAAAGCAAGGCAGAATTGCAGGAAACCGATTTCAGGAGGTAGACTGGAATTGCATTGAAAGCATATGAAGAGAGTCAGAAACTCGACAATGATGCACTTGGCCAAAAAGGGCGTATGTGTTTTTTCCTGAATATATTCAGGAAAAAACACATACGCACTTTTTGGCCAACCAAGCAAGCTTGCAAAGGATATCTGCACTACAATGAAGTCTCACTTTCACCTGGTCAAAAGGGCCATCTGAAAAAAGTGTAAAATCCATAAAGGCACGACAGGCCATGGAGAACTGGGAGCCTTCTTATGCTGATGGGCGGGATGTAAATTGCCAACAGACACTCTGGAGAAGTGTATGGTGTTTCCTGAAACATCTAAAAAACAAAGCAACAGAGCCTAGGGCACTTCCACTTATGGTCCTATAGCTTAGGGAAATTAAAATCAAAAAGACACAGCCACCCCAAAGTTTGGAACGGCTCTGTTTACAAGAACCTCGTTTACAGTACAAGTTCAATATTGCAGAAAATGAAAAATGGATAAAGAAGCTGTGGTATTTACTTACAAAGCAATAACACTCAGCAATGAAATCTATGTCATCAGGCCCTTAGCAGCACAATGAGTGGATTCAGGTATGATGATTCTAACTGAAATAAGTCACACAGAAAAAGAAACATCATAAGATATCACTAATACACGGAATGTAAACTTGGCTACACAGGAACTGAATTACAGAACAGAACAGGGTCTCAAATTTAGAAAACCAACTTATGCTTTCTTAAGGGGAAAGGTGAGTTGGGGTGCTGCATAAAACCAGAGATTGAAATGAGCACAGATAAAGTTCCTTAAGCCAAATATGGAGTAGACAAGAGCTACTCCTTGCTCAACGAAATGGACTCAACACCGCATATTAAACGCCTAAGAATGTACCTGACTAGTAAGTATCTTAAAACCTATGGATTGCTATGTCTCCGAAAGAGAATCAAGCATGTGTACAGGGGCATAAACGCAGCAGTGATAGGATTGGAGAGGTTCGGTGAGCAAATGAAGACCCTTTGAAGTCATATTGCATGGTACCCATCCACGGGTTTCTACTACCCAGGTTTAAGGTATTCTTCCTTCAGCTAAAACATGCATGTGGAACCCAGAGTATGATCAACCATGTGATCGGGAGACGTGTTCAAATATGTCTCAGTTTTCGTACCCTGGTACTCGGGTGCAACATTCCAGACGCTTTACTAACACTCTCCCCACTTGGAGAGTCAGCGCCTTTAACCTCCTGTTTGGCCCAGTTTGCAATTTCTGCGGAAGATGAACAGGAATAGCGAGAACCAATGAGAGACTAGCTGGAGGTGTCTGAACGGGCAAATTTAACTCTCATTTCCCACCAGGAAGAGGAAATAACCAAAGGCTCAGCGTGCCGTGCCGGAACCAGATTAGGGCCTGAAGCCATCCTGCGGTGTTGCGGCCAGGTCACTAGAAAGCGAGTTGAAGAAAGGAGCTCAGGGGCACTGTAATTCACAAACCTGCAGAGTTATAAATGACAGCTATCGTCCAAAAATAGACTGAAGTAAGGCTGCCAAGAGGACTTGAAAGCGGGGCAGAATTGCAGGAAACCGATTTCAGGAGGTAGACTGGAATTGCATTGAAAGCATAGGAAAAGAGGCAGAACGTCCACAATGATGCACTTGGCCAAAAAGGGCGTATGCGTTTTTTCCTGAATATATTCAGGAAAAAACGCATACGCCCTTTTTGGCCAACCAAGCAAGCTTGCAAAGGAAATCTGCACTACAATGAAGTCTCACTTCCCCCCGGTCAAAAGGGCCATCTGAAAAAAGTGTAAAATCCAGAAAGGCAGGACAGGCCATGGAGAACTGGGAGCCTTGTTATGCTGATGGGCGGGATGTAAATTGCCAACAACCACTCGGGAGAAGTGTATGGTGTTTCCTGAAACATCTAAAAAACAAAGCAACAGAACCTAGGGCACTTCCACTTATGGTCCTATAGCTTAGGGAAATTAAAATCAAAAAGACACAGCCAACCCAAAGTTTGGAATGGCTCTGTTTACAAGAACCTCTTTTACAGTACAAGTTCAACATCGCAGAAAGTGAAAAATGGAGAAAGAAGTTGTGGTATTTACTTACAAAGCAATATCACTCAGCAATGAAATCTGTGTCATCAGGCCCTTAGCAGCACAATGAGTGGATTCAGGTATGATGATTCTAACTGAAATAAGTCACACAGAAAAAGAAACATCATAAGATATCAGTAATACACGGAATGTAAACTTGGCTACACAGGAACTGAATTACAGAACAGAACAGGGTCTCAAATTTAGAAAACCAACTTATGCTTGCTTAAGGGTAAAGGTGAGTTGGGGTGCTGCATAAAACCAGAGATTGAAATGAGCACAGATAAAGTTCCTTAAGTCAAATATGGAATAGACAAGAGCTACTCCTTGCTCAACGAAATGGACTCAACACCGCATATTAAACGCCTAAGAATGTACCTGACTAGTAAGTATCTTAAAACCTATGGATTGCTATGTCTCCGAAAGAGAATCAAGCATGTGTACAGGGGCATAAATGCAGCAGTGATAGGATTGGAGAGGTTCGGTGAGCAAATGAAGACCCTTTGAAGTCATATTGCATGGTACCCATTCCACGGGTTTCAACTACCCAGGTTTAAGGTATTCTTCCTTCAGCTAAAACATGCATGTGGAACCAAGAGTATGATCATCCGTGTGAACGGGAGACGTGTTCAAATATGTCTCAGTTTTCGTGCCCTGGTACTCGGGTGCAACATTCCAGACGCTTTACTAACACTCTCCCCACTTGGAGAGTCAGCGCCTTTAACCTCCTGTTTGGCCCAGTTTGCAATTTCTGCGGAAGATGAACAGGAATAGTGAGAACCAATGAGAGACTAGCTGGAGGTGTCTGAACGGGCAAATTTAACTCTCATTTCCCACCAGGAAGAGGAAATAACCAAAGGCTCAGCGTGCCGTGCCGGAACCAGATTAGGGCCTGAAGCCATCCTGCGGTGTTGCGGCCAGCTCACAAGAAAGCGAGTTGAAGAAAGGAGCTCAGGGGCACTGTAATTCACAAACCTGCAGAGTTATAAATGACAGCTATCGTCCAAAAATAGACTGAAGTAAGGCTGCCAAGAGGACTTGAAAGTGGGGCAGAATTGCAGGAAACCGATTTCAGGAGGTAGACTGGAATTGCATTGAAAGCATAGGAAAAGAGGCAGAACGTCCACAATGATGCACTTGGCCAAAAAGGGTGTATGCGTTTTTTCCTGAATATATTCAGGAAAAAACGCATACGCACTTTTTGGCCAACCAAGCAAACTTGCAAAGGAAATCTGCACTACAATGAAGTCTCACTTCCCTCTGGTCAAAAGGGCCATCTGAAAAAAGTGTAAAATCCAGAAAGGCAGGACAGGCCATGGAGAACTGGGAGCCTTGTTATGCTGATAGGCAGGATGTAAATTGCCAACAGACACTCGGGAGAAGTGTATGGTGTTTCCTGAAACATCTAAAAAACAAAGCAACAGAGCCTAGGGCACTGCAACTTATGGTCCTATAGCTTAGGGAAATTAAAATCAAAAAGACACAGCCAACCCAAAGTTTGGAACGGCTCTGTTTACAAGAACCTCGTTTACAGTACAAGTTCAACATCGCAGAAAGTGAAAAATGCATAAAGAAGTTGTGGTATTTACTTACAAAGCAATATCACTCAGCAATGAAATCTGTGTCATCAGGCCCTTAGCAGCACAATGAGTGGATTCAGGTATGATGATTCTAACTGAAATAAGTCACACAGAAAAAGAAACATCATAAGATATCAGTAATACACGGAATGTAAACTTGGCTACACAGGAACTGCATTCCAAAACAGAACAGGGTCTCAAATTTAGAAAACCAACTTATGCTTGCTTAAGGGTAAAGGTGAGTTGGGGTGCTGCATAAAACCAGAGATTGAAATGAGCACAGATAAAGTTCCTTAAGTCAAATATGGAATAGAAAAGAGCTACTCCTTGCTCAACGAAATGGACTCAACACCGCATATTAAACGCCTAAGAATGTACCTGACTAGTAAGTATCTTAAAACCTATGGATTGCTATGTCTCCGAAAGAGAATCAAGCATGTGTACAGGGGCATAAACGCAGCAGTGATAGGTTTGGAGAGGTTCGGTGAGCAAATGAAGACCCTTTGAAGTCATATTGCATGGTACCCATTCCACGGGTTTCAACTACCCATGTTTAAGGTATTCTTCCTTCAGCTAAAATATGCATGTGGAACCCAGAGTATGATCAACCATGTGATCGGGAGACGTGTTCAAATATGTCTCAGTTTTCCTCCCCTGGTACTCGGGTGCAACATTCCAGACGCTTTACTACACTCTCCCCACTTGGAGAGTCAGTCCCTTTAACCTCCTGTTTGGCCCAGTTTGCAATTTCTGCGGAAGATGAACAGGAATAGAGAGAACCAATGAGAGGCTAGCTGGAGGTGTCTGGACGGGCAAATTTAACTCTCATTTCCCACCAGGAAGAGGAAATAACCAAAGGCTCAGCGTGCCGTACCGGAACCAGATTAGGGCCTGAAGCCATCCTGCGGTGTTGCGGCCACCTCAAAAGAAACCGAGTTGAAGAAAGAAGCTCAGGGGCACTATAATTCACAAACCTGCAGAGTTATAAATGACAGCTATCGTCCAAAAATAGACTGAAGTAAGGCTGCCAAGAGGACTTGAAAGCGGGGCAGAATTGCAGGAAACCGATTTCAGGAGGTAGACTGGAATTGCATTGAAAGCATAGGAAAAGAGGCAGAACGTCCACAATGATGCACTTGGCCAAAAAGGGCGTATGCGTTTTTTCCTGAATATATTCAGGAAAAAACGCATACGCCCTTTTTGGCTAACCAAGCAAGCTTGCAAAGGAAATCTGCACTACAATGAAGTCTCACTTCCCCCCGGTCAAAAGGCCCATCTGAAAAAAGTGTAAAATCCAGAAAGGCAGGACAGGCCATGGAGAACTGGGAGCCTTGTTATGCTGATGGGCGGGATGTAAATTGCCAACAACCACTCGGGAGAAGTGTATGGTGTTTCCTGAAACATGTAAAAAACAAAGCAACAGAACCTAGGGCACTTCCACTTATGGTCCTATAGCTTAGGGAATTTAAAATCAAAAAGACACAGCCACCCCAAAATTTGGAACGGCTCTGTTTACAAGAACCTCGTTTACAGTACAAGTTCAACATCGCAGAAAGTGAAAAATGGATAAAGAAGTTGTGGTATTTACTTACAAAGCAATATCACTCAGCAATGAAATCTGTGTCATCAGGCCCTTAGCAGCACAATGAGTGGATTCAGGTATGATGATTCTAACTGAAATAAGTCACACAGAAAAAGAAACATCATAAGATATCAGTAATACACGGAATGTAAACTTGGCTACACAGGAACTGAATTACAGAACAGAACAGGGTCTGAAATTTAGAAAACCAACTTATGCTTGCTTAAGGGGAAAGGTGAGTTGGGGTGCTGCATAAAACCAGAGATTGAAATGAGCACAGATAAAGTTCCTTAAGCCAAATATGGAATAGACAAGAGCTACTCCTTGCTCAACGAAATGGACTCAACACCGCATATTAAACGCCTAAGAATGTACCTGACTAGTAAGTATCTTAAAACCTATGGATTGCTATGTCTCCGAAAGAGAATCAAGCATGTGTACAGGGGCATAAACGCAGCAGTGATAGGATTGGAGAGGTTCGGTGAGCAAATGAAGACCCTTTGAAGTCATATTGCATGGTACCCATTACACGGGTCTTAACTGTCCAGGTTTAAGGTATTCTTCCTTCAGCTAAAACATGCATGTGGAACCCAAGTATGATCAACCATGTGAACGGGAGACGTGTTCAAATATGTCTCAGTTTTCCTCCCCTGGTACTCGGGTGCAACATTCCAGACGCTTTACTAACACTCTCCCCACTTGGAGAGTCAGCGCCTTTAACCTCCTGTTTGGCCCAGTTTGCAATTTCTGCGGAAGATGAACAGGAATAGCGAGAACCAATGAGAGGCTAGCTGGAGGTGTCTGGACGGGCAAATTTAACTCTCATTTCCCACCAGGAAGAGGAAATAACCAAAGGCTCAGCGTGCCGTGCCGGAACCAGATTAGGGCCTGAAGCCATCCTGCGGTGTTGCGGCCAGGTCACAAGAAAGCGAGTTGAAGAAAGGAGCTCAGGGGCACTGTAATTCACAAACCTGCAGAATTATAAATGACAGCTATCGTCCAAAAATAGACTGAAGTAAGGCTGCCAAGAGGACTTGAAAGCGGGGCAGAATTGCAGGAAACCGATTTCAGGAGGTAGACTGGAATTGCATTGAAAGCATAGGAAAAGAGGCAGAACGTCCACAATGATGCACTTGGCCAAAAAGGGCGTATGCGTTTTTTCCTGAATATATTCAGGAAAAAACGCATACGCCCTTTTTGGCCAACCAAGGCAAGCTTGCAAAGGAAATCTGCAATACAATGAAGTCTCACTTCCCCCCGGTCAAAAGGGCCATCTGAAAAAAGTGTAAAATCCAGAAAGGCAGGACAGGCCATGGAGAACTGGGAGCCTTGTTATGCTGATGGGCGGGATGTAAATTGCCAACAGACACTCGGGAGAAGTGTATGGTGTTTCCTGAAACATCTAAAAAACAAAGCAACAGAACCTAGGGCACTTCCACTTATGGTCCTATAGCTTAGGGAAATTAAAATCAAAAAGACACAGCCACCCCAAAGTTTGGAACGGCTCTGTTTACAAGAACCTCGTTTACAGTACAAGTTCAACATCGCAGAAAGTGAAAAATGGATAAAGAAGTTGTGGTATTTACTTACAAAGCAATATCACTCAGCAATGAAATCTGTGTCATCAGGCCCTTAGCAGCACAATGAGTGGATTCAGGTATGATGATTCTAACTGAAGTAAGTCACACAGAAAAAGAAACATCATAAGATATCAGTAATACACGGAATGTAAACTTGGCTACACAGGAACTGAATTACAGAACAGAACAGGGTCTCAAATTTAGAAAACCAACTTATGCTTGCTTAAGGGGAAAGGTGAGTTGGGGTGCTGCATAAAACCAGAGATTGAAATGAGCACAGATAAAGTTCCTTAAGCCAAATATGGAATAGACAAGAGCTACTCCTTGCTCAACGAAATGGACTCAAAACCCCATATTAAACCCCAAAGAATGTACCTGACTAGTAAGTATCTTAAAACCTATGGATTGCTATGTCTCCAAAAGAGAATCAAGCGTGTGTACAGGGGAATAAACACAGCAGTGATAGGATTGGAGAGGTTCGGTGAGCAAATGAAGACCCTTTGAAGTTATATTGCATGGTACCCATTACACGGGTCTCAACTCTCCAGGTTTAAGGTATTCTTCCTTCAGCTTAAACATGCATGTGGAACCCAGAGTATGATCAACCATGTGAATGGGAGACGTGTTCAAATATGTCTCAGTTTTCCTCCCCTGGTACTCGGGTGCAACATTCCAGACGCTTTACTAACACTCTCCCGACTTGGAGAGTCAGTCCCTTTAACCTCCTGTTTGGCCCAGTTTGCAATTTCTGCGGAAGATGAACAGGAATAGGGAGAACCAATGAGAGACTAGCTGGAGGTGTCTGGACGGGCAAATTTAACTCTCATTTCCCACCAGGAAGAGGAAATAACCAAAGGCTCAGTGTGCCGTGCCGGAACCAGATTAGGGCCAGAAGCCATCCTGCGGTTTGCGGCCAGGTCACAAGAAAGAGAGTTGAAGAAAGGAGCTCAGGGGCACTGTAATTCACAAACCTGCAGAGTTATAAATGACAGCTATCGTCCAAAAATAGACTGAAGTAAGGCTGCCAAGAGGACTTGAAAGCGGGGCAGAATTGCAGGAAACCGATTTCAGGAGGTAGACTGGAATTGCATTGAAAGCATAGGAAAAGAGGCAGCACGTCCACAATGATGCACTTGGCCAAAAAGGGCGTATGCGTTTTTTCCTGAATATATTCAGGAAAAAACGCATATGCGCTTTTTGGCCAACCAAGCAAGCTTGCAAAGGAAATCTGCACTACAATGAAGTCTCACTTCCCCCCGGGCAAAAGGGCCATCTGAAAAAAGTGTAAAATCCAGAAAGGCAGGACAGGCCATGGAGAACTGGGAGCCTTGTTATGCTGATGGGCGGGATGTAAATTGCCAACGGACACTCGGGAGAAGTGTATGGTGTTTCCTGAAACATCTAAAAAACAAAGCAACAGAGCCTAGGGCACTTCCACTTATGGTCCTATAGCTTAGGGAAATTAAAATCTAAAAGACACAGCCACCCCAAAGTTTGGGACGCCTCTGTTTCCAAGAACCTCGTTTACCGTACAAGTTCAATATCACAGAAAGTGAAAAATGGATAAAGAACTTGTGGTACTTACGTACAATGCAGTATCACTCAGCAATGAAATCTATGTCATCAGGCCCGTAGCAGCATAATGAGTGGATTCAGGTACGATGATTCTAACTGAAATAAGTCACACAGAAAAAGAAACATCATAAGATATCACTAATACACGGAATGTAAACTTGGTTACACAGGAACTGAATTCCAAAACAGAACAGGGTTTCAAATTTAGAAAACCAACTTATGCTTGCTTAAGGGTAAAGGTGCGTTGGGGTGCTGCATAAAACCAGAGATTGAAATGAGCACAGATAAAGTTCCTTAAGCCAAATATGGAATAGACAAGAGCTACTCCTTGCTCAACGAAGTGGACTCAACACTCCATATTAAACGCCTAAGAATGTACCTGACTAGTAAGTATCTTAAAACCTATGGATTGCTATGTCTCCGAAAGAGAATCAAACTTGTGTACAGGGGCATAAACGCAGCAGTGATAGGATTGGAGAGGTTCGGTGAGCAAATGAAGACCCTTTGAAGTCATATTGCATGGTACCCATTCCACGGGTCTCAACTCTCCAGGTTTAAGGTATTCTTCCTTCAGCTAAAACATGCATGTGGAACCCAGAGTATGATCAACCGTGTGAACGGGAGACGTGTTCAAATATGTCTCAGTTTTCCTCCCCTGGTACTCGGGTGCAACATTCCAGACCCTTTACTAACACTCTCCCAACTTGGAGAGTCAGCGCCTTTAACCTCCTGTTTGGCCCAGTTTGCAATTTCTGCGGAAGATGAACAGGAATAGGGAGAACCAATGAGAGACTAGCTGGAGGTGTCTGGACGGGCAAATTTAACTCTCATTTCCCACCAGGAAGAGGAAATAACCAAAGGCTCAGCGTGCCGTGCCGGAACCAGATTAGGGCCTGAAGCCATCCTGCGGTGTTGCGGCCAGCTCAAAAGAAAGCGAGTTGAAGAAAGGAGCTCAGGGTCTCTGTAATTCACAAACCTGCAGAGTTATAAATGACAGCTATCGTCCAAAAATAGACTGAAGTAAGGCTGCCAAGAGGACTTGAAAGCGGGGCAGAATTGCAGGAAACCGATTTCAGGAGGTAGACTGGAATTGCATTGAAAGCGTAGGAAAAGAGGCAGAACGTCCACAATGATGCACTTTGCCAAAAGGGCATATGCGTTTTTTCCTGAATATATTCAGGAAAAAACGCATACGCCCTTTTTGGCCAACCAAGCAAGCTTGCAAAGGAAATCTGCACTACAATGAAGTCTCACTTCCCCCCGGTCAAAAGGGCCATCAGAATAAAGTTTAAAATCCAGAAAGGCAGGACAGGCCATGGAGAACTGGGAGCCTTGTTATGCTGATGGGCGGGATGTAAATTGCCAACAGACACTTGGGAGAAGTGTATGGTGTTTCCTGAAACATCTAAAAAACAAAGCAACAGAGCCTAGGGCACTTCCACTTATGGTCCTATAGCTTAGGGAAATTAATATCAAAAAGACACAGCAACCCCAAAATTTGGGGCGGCTCTTTTTACAGGAATCTCTTCTCCGGCACAAGTTAAATATCCCAGAGAGCAAATAATGGATAAAGAAGTTGCGGTACTTCTGTACAACAGAATACCACTCAGCAATGAAATCTATGTCACCAGGCCCGTACCAGCATAATGAGTGGATTGAGGCACGATGATTCTAAGTGAAATAAGTCACACAGAAAAAGAAACATCATAAGGTATCACTAATACACGGAATGTGAACTTGGCTACACATGAACTGAATTACAAAACAGAACAGGGTCTCAAGTTTAGAAAACCAACTTATGCCTGCTTAAGGGGGAAGGTGAGTTGGGGTGCTGCATAAAAGCAGAGTTTGAAATTAGCACAGATACCGTTCCATAAGCCAAATATGTAATAGACAAGAGCTACCCCTTGCTCAACGAAATGGATTCAACAATGAGGTATCACCTCACACCTGGTAGAATAGGCATCATTGAAAATCTACAAACAAAAAATGCTGGAAAGGGTGTGGAGAAAAGGAACCCTCTTCCACTATTGTTGGGAATATAAATTGATACAGTCATTATGGAGAACAATATGGAATTTCTTAAGAAACTAACAATAGAATTACCATAGGATACAGCAATCCCAGTACTGGACATATACCCAGACAAAACCATAAATCAAAAAGAGTCATTCACCGCAATGTTCATTGCATCACTATTTACAATATCGAGGTAATGGAAGCAACCTAAATGCCCACAGACAGACGAATGCATAAAGCTGTGGTACATATATAAAATGGAATATTACTAAGCCATGAAAAGGAATGAAATTGGGTCATTTGTAGAGACGTCGATGGATCTAGAGACTGTCATACAGAGTGAAGTAAGTCAGAAGGAGAAAAACAAATCTTGTATATTCATGCATATATGTGGAACCTAGAAAAACTGTACAGATTAACCATTTTGCAAGGCATAAATAGAGCAACAGATGTAGACAACAAACGTATGGACAACAAGGGGGGAAAGCTGTTGGGGGGGTGGTGGTGGGAGGAGTTGAGAGACTGGGATTGGCATGTATACATTTATATGTATAAAATAGATAACCAATAAGAACCTGCTGTATAAAAATATAAAATAAAATTCAAAATTAAAAAGAAGTAAAATTTAAAAAATAAAACAGAAAAAACAATTATTCCCTGCACATACATGTATTTATATGAATAAATTATTTCCATGCTTATATCTGTAAATACAAAAAAGAGGAATAAAATCTACCTTGAACCAAAAACGAAAAAGAGAAAAAAAACACAGAACCCACCAGTTCCACAGAGGAAAACCGTATCAGGGCACTTGCTCCAGTTGTAAACAATTCTGAAGTTGGTCAGTGGTGGGGAATCGTCTCCCATTCAGCCAGCAGCCCCCACGCAACAAGCGTCCTCATTGCAAAGCTGGGGCACCGTGCCGAGGCATCTGTGAGTAAACGTGAGCTGAGCCCCAGGCCAGTTGCTGCTGAACTATTCCCACCCGTCCCAGGTAAAACACCTGAATATATACAAGGACTTGAAAGCCTAGAGGAAGGGCCATAGAGCCACACGAGTGACAGCATGCCGGCCGACTTGGTGCCTGCAGGCCAGCCAGGATGGTCCTGGCCCTGGGTGCTCTTCTGGAAGATTTCCATTTCCCTGCCTGAGATACCCGTCCTGTCCCTGCCCCCACTGCTTTTTTCCTTCCTCACCTCTGCCCAGGGAGAAATTCCAGCAGCAGGTATGGGTGACACATCCTCTTCTTTAGCAGGTGGCAGCCTGGCAACTGCTGCAGAAAGTCCAGCAGAGCCCCACTCACACTGGGCCACCCACAAAGCCGTGGCCTCTCACTCCCTCCCACCAGCCCAGCCCCGAGACTGCTGACAGGGCAGAGAAAATGGCGTCAGGCACGGCTGCAGGGGCTCTTGCTGCCTGGAGTGGTATTTATATTGATCTCAACCCAGGCACACCTGGGGAGGGCTGGCCGGCACGGTAAGGCTGCCCAGGTCAGCCAATCATCACCCCTCAGGGGCTCACAGTTGCAGAAAATGGAACTTGCTGAACCGGCCAGGTCCAAGGAACAGGTGTGGGCTCCTGAGAGTCAGGATAGACAAGGGGCTGCAGCTTTGGCTTGTTTTCTAATCATTTTATCTGGCCCATGAGTGGGAGACAACTTCAAGAAAACCCTCTCCTAATGAGAGGAACCCAGGAGTCAGGGAGAGGAGGGGTGGGTCGTGGTTGGAGACAGAGGCCTGGTGCCCCGGGTGCAGTGGAAGTCTCTGGAAGACCAGGTGGAGGGAGGCCTCACGGAGTGATGCCCAGGGTCACAGACCTGTCGCAGCTGCTGTTTGTTAGTTCAAGTCCTGCTCTGAGGTGCTCTGTGTCAGCTCTGAGCGACAGGTGAGCTGGGGGTGCTCTGCAATGAGGGCTATGTGCACGGTTCCTGTGTGCCCAGCCCTGCCACGGTACCTGCAAGGGTAGCTCTGTATCCTGGGAGGGGCCTGACCACGAGAGCCCCATGGGCTGGGGTGGGGGTGGGGTACCTGCCCAGGTGAGCTCCATATTCTGGGATTGGTCTGACCACGAGAGCCCCATGGGCTGCTGGGGACCTGGTAAAGGATGTCAGGACAGTCAGTGAAGCCACCGAGGATATACCTCCAGTTGCTCCTAATTCCTACACCCTGCTGGTCATTCTACCAACCACCAGGACATGGTATTCTGTATTAGTCTTCAATGATGCCTTCTTTTGTATTCCATTAGTCCCAGAGTCACAAGAAATTTTGGCTTGTGAGTGGCAGGACTCTACATACAACTAAAACAATACTTCCGGGCCGTCTGGCCCCAAGGGTGCAAAAATTCCCACACCATCTTTGGGGAAAGCTTAGCTAAAGACCTAAAAGTTCTACCTCTGGAAAAGGAAACCCTCCTTCAATATGCAGACGACATTCTGATCACCAGCCCTACTAAGGAGGCCTCTGAACTACCAAGCCAATAAAGGATAGAAGTTGTCCAAGAAAAAGCTCAAATATCACAGACTGCGGTGACCTGCCTGGGCTTCATTCTCACAGAAGGTCAGAGAAGCCCATCCCAGGAAAGGGAAGAAACCATTTTCAGCCTTACCCCTTTCTAAAACTAGAAGACAGCTTAGGGGTTCCTGGGGAGGCCAGGGTTTGCTGCTTCTGGATCCCTAACTACAGTCTACTAGCTGGGCCTCTATATGAAACACTGAAAGGAAAAGATGATGATCCTTTTGAATAGAATCCAGAAGTGGCCTTTCAAGAATGGAAAGAGCAGTCAATTCAGACCCTTGCCCTGGAACTCCCTAATTTAGCTAAACCCTTTGACCTTTACATTCCCGGTGAAAGGTGAATTGCCATTGGAGAATTAGTGCAAAAACTGGGACCACTTGAAATGGAACAATGCAAGAATGCCATCCAGGTAGGATAAACTACAGTCACTAAGGGGCTTGGCCCACTGCCACATCTGGCCAAGATACTGGCGGTATCTAAAAACCTGGAAATCAGCAGCCCAAAAGGCCACCTCCCTCCTAAGGGAAAAGGACCCCACGTGGTGATCCTAACCACCAACCATGCCCTGAAGTTGCAGGGTTCGCTCCGTGGGCACACCGACCTCGAGTGAGGAGGCCCTCCAACTCCAACATCCAGAGAGATAACCGGGGGCAACAGGGCACCATGACGACTCGTGTGAACATCACTTGACCTGGAGTTTCTCTCATAAAACAACAAGAGTGTGTCCCAAAAGAGTAGACTACTGCTTGCAGGACTTACTGCACCCAGAGGGGAGCTAATAATCTTGGCGGGGGAACAGTATACCACACTGTCACCATAGAAAAGCCTACAGACACCGTGATGATGGTGGCCAATAAGACCGGCTGGACTCCTGTTTACTTCAAAAGGCTGTTGACTCAGTAGCCATCATGGTCCTTGGTCACCACTGACCCTGGACTGTCTGGGAGTTGAGCGGGCAGGGCTCTGACACCTGGTGCTGTTTGTATGTTAATTCAGGGGCCTAATTGAAGAAAGCGCAGACTACTGGTCAGAGCATCTAGGCTGGCAGAGACGGTCAGCCTAAGGTGGCCGAACAAATGTGGCGTGGGGTGAAACCGGCCCCCACAGCGTCTCTGCACATCTCTTTCCTGGACCCTTAAAGGTCATTAGAATCTATAACACTTCCAATGCTGGTGCTCAGGTGGACGAGCAGGGAGGCAGGGGTCCTGGGGACAATCAACGTCACCGGGAGGCTGCTGGGGAGAAGCTCTGACCCTCGCCCCAGGGTATGAGGGCTCCCAACTCAGCACTCAGCAGTTACAGAAGAAGGGTCTGCACCCTCAGCACTCCAAGAATGAGGAACGGGACAAAAGGCAGAGGAGGGGTTTGTCCCCAGCAAAGCCCATTAAAAATCCCTGGGAGATAAAAATAGAATCTGGGCAATAAAGTCAAGTCTAACCTTTTTTATCCTTTGTGCTTTGTCTAATTTCACGTGCTCCTAGGGTCCCACATGCAGAGGTTCCACACCCGGCACTTCAGACCAGATTTCCTAGTGCAGAATGGCTGGGTCGACACCTCAGCTCCTGGGGCCCAGTGCAGACTCCACGATATAGAGCCTGAGCTACAGCCAACCCGGCCCTCGAGAGCTCCGCCACCTCCCTCCCTCCCACTGACTCTGACAGGATCTCTACACAGCAGCCCAGCCCACAGCCCACGGGGTAGTGCATGCTCTCACCTCTCCATTCTCTGATCAAAATATAAAGTTTCCTTTGCTTGTGAACCAAACTCAGTCTCGATCTGTTGGCCCCAATGACACTGGGCAGGGGGACACTTGTTGGGGTCCACTCTGGAGGATCAGTAACAGAAATTGAGACTATTGTAACCTCAATGAACAGATGTGTGAGCCAAACTGTAGTTATCATAGAACAGTGTATAAGGCTCGGGTAAAATAAGATGTTTTTAACACTTCCATTTGATATTTCCATCACTTTTTATAAGCAAGTTCAGTGAAAAGGTTTGTCTTATTTGTCAGGTCAATATTAGAGAAACGAAGTGATTTCTTTCCAAGGATGTACAGCTAATAATCTTGGTTAAACCTTCAATCTTGTTTTAAATGCTTTTCCATTGAAAATGATACCTCTCTTTCAGCTCCCCCATTTCTGAGAAGTATAAAATCTTATAATTTATTATTACCAAAGGGGAAAGGTGGGAGGAGGGATAAATTAACAGTTTGGAATGAACACATACACACTGCTATGTATAAAATAGATCATCAACAAGGAACTACTGTATAGCACAGGGAACTACACTCAACATTTTGCAATAACCTATAAGGGGAAATAATCTGAAAAAGAATAGATATTTTTATTGACATCATCTATCAATGACAGTTAAAGTGTAGCCTAAGGGAAGCTGGTGGTGAGTGCTTCTGACCCTGAAGACTTCAATCATCTAAAGTTTGGACTCTGCCTACTTCCCAAGGCCCTTAATGAACATATGTGTAGCTGTAGCTTAAAAACTTCCCCAGTTTGGGTTTCGGGGAGACACTGATTTTGAAAAAGCCCTGGTGTTCTCCTTACATGAATGGGACTCTTCCTACTGCTAAAACATGTCTGTCACACCCAGAGGATGGTATACCGTCTGATCGGGAAGAGTTTGGAAAAGGCATCTCATCTCCTCATCTCCTGGTGCTCGGGTTCACACCTCCAGCGTCTTTACTAACAGTCTCCCCACTTGGAGATGTCAGCACTGTCAACATCCTGTTGCGTACAGTTTGGAATTTGTCCAGAGGATGAAGCGGAAGGATGAGAAACAATGAGAGACAAGTCCTAGGTGTTCAGACAGGCACATGTCACTCTAATTTCCAATCAGGAAGACGAATTGACCAAAGGCTAGGGTTGCCCATGGAAACAGTATAGGGCTTGAGGAAATCCCGCTGCTTTGTGGCCAGTTCCCATAAACACAAGTTGAACAATGGAACTCAGGGGCAGTAAAATTCACAAAACTGCAGAGTTGAAAATATCCATCACTGAAAAATGTCTTGAGGAAAGTCAGAGAAAAGGACTTGTAAGCAAGGGAGAATGGCAGGAAAGGGATTTGAGGAGGTAGAAAGGACTCGCCATTAAGCACAAGAAAAGGAGCTGAACATTGCCAACATTGCAGTTGGCCAAAAAGGGTGTATGCGTTCTTTTCTGTATATATTCAAGAAAAGGGCATACACTTTTTTAGCCAACCAAACAGGTGGGCACTGGAAGTCAATACTACAAAAGATATCACTTCGCATCAGTCAGAAGAGCCATCCTCATAAAGCGTAAACAACAGAAATGCAGGACAGGGCAACGAGAAGAGGGAGCCCTGTGAGACTTATAGTGGAAATGTATATTGCCAACGGCCATTCTGGAGAAGTGTATTGTGTTTACTAAAGCATCTAAAAAATGAGCTACAGAGCATAGGGCACTTGCACTCATGGGCGTATATCTTGGGAAAAACAAAAATCGAGAGGACACAGGCACCCCAATGTTTACCCCCTCTCTGTTTAAAAGATCCTCGACTAGGATATAACTTAAATGTCTCTGGAGGGAAAAAATGGATAGAGATGTGGTACTTAGGTAGAGTGGAATATTATTCAGCCTGGAAATCAATGAAATATGGCCAGTTGTAACGACTCCGGAGGAGTTACGTATGATCATTCTAAGTGACAGAATTCAAAAAGAAAAAGACACATATCATAAGATATCACTTAAAGGTGGAATCCAAAATGGCTACACATGAAATAAATTACAAAACAAAAACATAGTCAAATATGTAGAAAACATGCATAAGGCTGCTAAACGGGAAAGGTGGGGAGGGGTGAGGCATCATCCAGGAGGTTGAAATTAGCAAAGATACCATTCCAAATACCAAACTGATAATCAACAAGGCCTACACGGTAGCTAAAAGAACTGCACTCAGCACACTCAAGTCACCGGAAAAGAATATATACGACTGGTAAGAATCTGAAAAAGAATTTATTGATGTCTCTCTGTACGTGAATCAAGTGGATGTACAGCAGCAAGAAACAGAGCTTTGAAAATCAGCTGTAACCAATATAGTAATAAATTGAAAAAAATAAACGACAGAGAGACAGAGAAAACCTCTTACAACTTTTCCTCAGGGACGGTGATGCAACATGGATTGAACACATCTAGACCCACAGCAGGATGAGACATAAGGCTGGAAACTGTTTGCGCTAAGAGAAATGTGAGGTTGGGTGAGGAAATGCACACCCTTTAAAGTAATACTACCTGGTACCCATTCAATGGGTCCCAAATCTGCAGGTTCAAGGGATCTTCCTACAGCTAAAACATGCATGGAAATCCCAGAGGACTGTACACCATGTGATCGGGAGATGTGTCTAAAATGCACCTCATTTATCCTCTCCTGGTGCTCCTGTTCACCATTCCAGCCACGCTACTTAGAATCTCCCCACTTGGAGAATCAGCACATTTAAACTTCTGTTTCACACATTTTGCAAATTGTGAGGAGGATGAACGGGAAGAGGGGGAACCAATGAGAGAAGAGTTGTAGGGGTTTGGACGGGCACATATCACTCTAATTTCCCATTAAGAATAAGAATTAAAGAAAGGCTCAGCCTGCCTCGCCGGAGCCAAAATAGGGCCTGAAGCAATCCTGCGGGTTTGAGGCCAGCTCACAAAAGAGCAACTTAAACAATGGAGCTCAGGGTCACTGCAATTCACAAACCTGCAGAGTTATAAATGAAAACTAACGTCCAAAAATATGTTGAGGTAAGGCAAAGAAGAGGATCTGAATGCAAGACAGAATTGCAAGAAACAGATTTCAAGAGATAGATTGGACTCGTCTTTAACGCACATGAAAAGCGGCAGAATTTCGACAATGATGCAGTTGGCCCAAAAGGGCGTATGCGTTTTTTCCTGATTATATCCAGGAAAAAACGCATACGCACTTTATGGGCAACGAAGCAAGCAAGCAATGCAAATGTGCACAACAAAGAAGTCTCACTTCCCACCGGTCAAAAGGGCCATCCTAAAAAATTGTAAAAACCAGAAATGCAGGACAGGCCATGGAGAACAGGGAGCCTTTATACGCTGATGGGCAGTGTGTGAACTGCCGAGAGCCACTCTGGAGAAGTGTATGGTGGTTCCTAAATCATCTAAAAAACAGAGCTACAGAGCATAGGACACTTCCAATCATGGGAGTATATCTAGGGAAGTCTAAAAATCAACAAGACACAAGCACACCACAGTTTAGGGCTACTCTGTTTACAAGAACCTCAACTTCAGTACACCTTAAATATCCCAGGAAAGAGAACAATGGATAAAGAAGATGTGGTACTTATGTACAATGGAATATCTCTTCACCATGAAATCAATGTAATAAGGCTAGTAGAAGGATAAAGAGTGGATTTAGGTCCGATAATACTACTTGAAATAAGTCAAACAGAAAAAGAAACATATCATAAGATATCACTTATAGAGGGAGGGTAAATATGGCTGCACAAGAAATGAATTACAGAACAGAACAGTGTCTCACATTTAGAAAACACACTTATGTCAGCTTAAGGGGAAAGGAGAGGTGGGGTGATGCATAAAACCAGAGTTTGAAATTAGCACAGATACCGTTCAATAAACCAAATAGGTATTAGACAAGATCTACACCTTGCTCAATGAACAGGCCTCAACACTCCCTATACACCGCAGAGAAATATATCTGAGGAATAAGAATCTTAAAACCCATGTATTGATATATCTCCATAAGGGAATCAAGTGTGTGCAGAGCGGCACAAACACAGCAGTGAAAAGGAGCTAAACCCCATTATAGAAATAAATTTTAAAAACAAAACGCTGAAACAATGAAAGAGAGAAAAATTCTTACAAAATTCGCTCAGGGGCTGTGATGCAACCTGGATTGACCACATATAAACCCACAGCTGGATAAGACATAAGGCTGGACACTTGGGGCTGACAGGATTGGTGAGCTTTGGTGAGCAACTGCCGAAAGTTTAATGCAATACTTCATGCTACTCAGTCCAAGGGTCCCAACACTCCAGGTTGAAGGGAATCTTCCTACAGCTAAACCATGCTTGGGAAACCCAGCGACTGGTATACCATATGATCGGGAAAGGTTTCTAAAACGCACCTCATTTTTCCTCTCCTGGGGCTCCGGATCGACATTCCAGCCGCTTTACTAACAACATCCCCACATGGAGTCAATGCCTTTAAGTTCTGGTATCGCACAGTCTGCAGTTAGTGCAGAGGATGAATGGGAATAGGGGGAACCAGTGAGAAACTAGCTGTAGCGGTTTCAATGGGCACATGTCACTCTAATATCACATCAGTAAGAAGAATTAACCAAAGGCACAGCAAGGTGCCCCAGAAGAAAAATAGGGCTTCAAGGAATCCTGTGGTTATGGGGCAAGACCACAAAAATAAGAGCTAAAAAATGGAGCTAAGGGCCACTGCAATTCAAAAACCTGCAGAGTTATAAAGGCCAACTATTTTTAAAAAATATATTGAGGTAAGGCTATGAAGAGGCATTGAAAGCAAGGCAGAATTGCAGGAAACCGATTTCAGGAGGTAGACTGGAATTGCATTGAAAGCATATGAAGAGAGTCAGAAACTCGACAATGATGCACTTGGCCAAAAAGAGCGTATGCGTTTTTTCCTGAATATATTCAGGAAAAAACGCATACGCACTTTTTGGCCAACCAAGCAAGCTTGCAAAGGAAATCTGCACTACAATGAAGTCTCACTTCCACCCGGTCAAAAGGGCCATCTGAAAAAAGTGTAAAATCCAGAAAGGCACAACAGGCCATGGAGAACTGGGAGCCTTCTTATGCTGATGGGCGGGATGTAAATTGCCAACAGCCACTCTGGAGAAGTGTATGGTGTTTCCTGAAACATCTAAAAAACAAAGCAACAGAGCCTAGGGCACTTCCACTTATGGTCCTATAGCTTAGGGAAATTAAAATCAAAAAGACACAGCCACCCCAAAGTTTGGGACGGCTCTGTTTACAAGAACCTCGTTCACAGTACAAGTTCAACATCGCAGAAAGTGAAAAATGGATAAAGAACTTGTGGTACTTACGTACAATGCAATATCACTCAGCAATGAAATCTATGTCATCAGGCCCGTAGCAGCATAATGATTGGATTCAGGTATGATGATTCGAACTGAAATAAGTCACACAGAAAAGAAACATCATAAGGTATCACTAATACACAGAATGTGAACTTGGCTACACATGAACTGAATTACAAAACAGAACAGTGTCTCAAGTTTAGAAAACCAACTTACGCTTGCTTAAGGGGGAACGTGAGTTGGGGTGCTGCATAAAACCAGAGATTGAAATGAGCACAGATAAAGTTCCTTAAGCCAAATATGGAATAGACAAGAGCTACTCCTTGCTCAACGAAATGGACTCAACACCCCATATTAAACGCCTAAGAATGTACCTGACTAGTAAGTATCTTAAAACCTATGGATTGCTATGTCTCCAAAAGAAAATCAAGCGTGTGTACAGGGGCATAAACGCAGCAGTGATAGGATTGGAGAGGTTCGGTGAGCAAATGAAGACCCTTTGAAGTCATATTGCATGGTACCCATTCCACGGGTCTCAACTCTCCAGGTTTAAGGTATTCATCCTTCAGCTAAAACATGCATGTGGAACCCAGAGTATGATCAACCATGTGAACGGGAGACGTGTTCAAATATGTCTCAGTTTTCCTCCCCTGGTACTCGGATGCAACATTCCAGACGCTTTACTAACACTCTCCCGACTTGGAGAGTCAGTCCCTTTAACCTCCTGTTTGGCCCAGTTTGCAATTTCAGCGGAAGATGTACAGGAATAGGGAGAACCAATGAGAGGCTAGCTGCAGGTGTCTGGACGGGCAAATTTAACTCTAATTTCCCACCAGGAAGAGGAATTAACCAAAGGCTCAGCATGCCGGGCCGGAACCAGATTAGGGCCTGAAGCCATCCTGCGGTGTTGCGGCCAGCTCAAAAGAAAGCAAGTTGAAGAAAGGAGCTCAGGGGCACTGTAATTCACAAACCTGCAGAGTTATAAATGACAGCTATCGTCCAAAAATAGACTGAAGTAAGGCTGCCAAGAGGACTTGAAAGCGGGGCAGAATTGCAGGAAACCGATTTCAGGAGGTAGACTGGAATTGCATTGAAAGCATAGGAAAAGAGGCAGAACGTCCACAATGATGCACTTGGCCAAAAAGGGCGTATGCGTTTTTTCCTGAATATATTCAGGAAAAAACGCATACGCCCTTTTTGGCCAACCAAGCAAGCTTGCAAAGGAAATCTGCACTACAATGAAGTCTCACTTCCCCCCGGTCAAAAGGGCCATCTGAAAAAAGTGTAAAATCCAGAAAGGCAGGACAGGCCATGGAGAACTGGGAGACTTGTTATGCTGATCGGCGGGATGAAAATTGCCAACAGACACTCGGGAGAAGTGTATGGTGTTTCCTGAAACATCTAAAAAACAAAGCAACAGAACCTAGGGCACTTCCACTTATGGTCCTATAGCTTAGGGAAATTAAAATCAAAAAGACACAGCCACCCCAAAGTTTGGAACGGCTCTGTTTACAAGAACCTCGTTTACAGTACAAGTTCAACATCGCAGAAAGTGAAAAACGGATAAAGAAGTTGTGGTATTTACTTACAAAGCAATATCACTCAGCAATGAAATCTGTGTCATCAGGCCCTTAGCAGCACAATGAGTGGATTCAGGTATGATGATTCTAGATGAAATAAGTCACACAGAAAAAGAAACATCATAAGATATCAGTAATACACGGAATGTAAACTTGGCTACACAGGAACTGAATTACAGAACAGAACAGGGTCTCAAATTTAGAAAACCAACTTATGCTTGCTTAAGGGGAAAGGTGAGTTGGGGTGCTGCATAAAACCAGAGATTGAAATGAGCACAGATAAAGTTCCTTAAGCCAAATATGGAATAGACAAGAGCTACTCCTTGCTCAACCAAATGGACTCAACACCGCATATTAAACGCGTAAGAATGTACCTGACTAGTAAGTATCGTAAAACCTATGGATTGCTATGTCTCCAAAAGAGAATCAAGCATGTGTACAGGGGCATAAACGCAGCAGTGATAGGATTGGAGAGGTTCGGTGAGCAAATGAAGACCCTTTGAAGTCATATTGCATGGTACCCATTCCACGGGTTTCAACTACCCAGGTTTAAGGTATTCTTCCTTCAGCTAAAACATGCATGTGGAACCTAGAGTATGATCAACCATGTGATCAGGAGACGTGTTCAAATATGTCTCAGTTTTCGTACCCTGGTACTCGGGTGCAACATTCCAGATGCTTTACTAACACTCTCCCCACTTGGAGAGTCAGCGCCTTTAACCTCCTGTTTGGCCCAGTTTGCAATTTCTGCGGAAGATGAACAGGAATAGCGAGAACCAATGAGAGACTAGCTGGAGGTGTCTGGACGGGCAAATTTAACTCTCATTTCCCACCAGGAAGAGGAATTAACCAAAGGCTCAACGTGCCGTGCCAGAACCAGATTAGGGCCTGAAGCCATCCTGCGGTGTTGCGGCCAGGTCACAAGAAAGCGAGTTGAAGAAAGGAGCTCAGGGGCACTGTAATTCACAAACCTGCAGAGTTATAAATGACAGCTATCGTCCAAAAATAGACTGAAGTAAGGCTGCCAAGAGGACTTGAAAGTGGGGCAGAATTGCAGGAAACCGATTTCAGGAGGTAGACTGGACTTGCATTGAAAGCATAGGAAAAGAGGCAGAACGTCCACAATGATGCACTTGGCCAAAAAGGGCGTATGCGTTTTTTCCTGAATATATTCAGGAAAAAACGCATACGCCCTTTTTGGCCAACCAAGCAAGCTTGCAAAGGAAATCTGCACTACAATGAAGTCTCACTTCCCCCCGGTCAAAAGGGCCATCTGAAAAAAGTGTAAAATCCAGAAAGGCAGGACAGGCCATGGAGAACGGGGAGCCTTGTTATGCTGATGGGCGGGATGTAAATTGCCAACAGACACTGGGGAGAAGTGTATGGTGTTTCCTGAAACATCTAAAAAACAAAGCAACAGAGCCTAGGGCACTGCCACTTATGGTCCTATAGCTTAGGGAAATTAAAATCAAAAAGACACAGCCACCCCAAAGTTTGGAACGGCTCTGTTTACAAGAACCTCGTTTACAGTACAAGTTCAACATCGCAGAAAGTGAAAAATGGATAAAGAAGTTGTGGTATTTACTTACAAAGCAATATCACTCAGCAATGAAATCTGTGTCATCAGGCCCTTAGCATCACAATGAGTGGATTCAGGTATGATGACTCTAACTGAAATAAGTCACACAGAAAAAGAAACATCATAAGATATCAGTAATACACGGAATGTAAACTTGGCTACACAGGAACTGAATTACAGAACAGAACAAGGTCTCAAATTTAGAAAACCAACTTCAGCTTAATTAAGGGGAAAGGTGAGTTGGGGTGCTGCATAAAACCAGAGATTGAAATGAGCACAGATAAAGTTCCTTAAGCCAAATATGGAATAGACAAGAGCTACTCCTTGCTCAACGAAAT
Organism: Delphinus delphis; assembly: GCF_949987515.2. Lineage (NCBI taxonomy): Eukaryota > Metazoa > Chordata > Mammalia > Artiodactyla > Delphinidae > Delphinus > Delphinus delphis. The sequence goes on along the minus strand of NW_027192961.1, from coordinate 11,308 downwards.
GGACTCAACACCACATATTAAACGCCTAAGAATGTACCTGACTAGTAAGTATCTTAAAACCTATGGATTGCTATGTCTCCGAAAGAGAATCAAGCATGTGTACAGGGGCATAAACGCAGCAGTGATAGGATTGGAGATGTTCGGTGAGCAAATGAAGACCCTTTGAAGTCATATTGCATGGTACCCATTCCACGGGTTTCAACTACCCAGGTTTAAGGTATTCTTCCTTCAGCTAAAACATGCATGTGGAACCTAGAGTATGATCAACCATGTGATCGGAAGACGTGTTCAAATATGTCTCAGATTTCGTACCCTGGTACTCGGGTGCAACATTCCAGACGCTTTACTAACACTCTCCCGTCTTGGAGAGTCAGTCCCTTTAACCTCCTGTTTGGCCCAGTTTGCAATTTCTGCGGAAGATGAACAGGAATAGCGAGAACCAATGAGAGACTAGCTGGAGGTGTCTGGACGGGCAAATTTAACTCTCATTTCCCACCAGGAAGAGGAATTAACCAAAGGCTCAGCGTGCCGTGCCGGAACCAGATTAGGGCCTGAAGCCATCCTGCGGTGTTGCAGCCAGCTCACAAGAAAGCGAGTTGAAGAAAGGAGCTCAGGGGCACTGTAATTCACAAACCTGCAGAGTTATAAATGACAGCTATCGTCCAAAAATAGACTGAAGTAAGGCTGCCAAGAGGACTTGAAAGCGGGGCAGAATTGCAGGAAACCGATTTCAGGAGGTAGACTGGAATTGCATTGAAAGCATAGGAAAAGAGGCAGAACGTCCACAATGATGCACTTGGCCAAAAAGGGCGTATGCGTTTTTTCCTGAATATATTCAGGAAAAAACGCATACGCCCTTTTTGGCCAACCAAGCAAGCTTGCAAAGGAAATCTGCACGACAATGAAGTCTCACTTCCCCCCGGTCAAAAGGGCCATCTGAAAAAAGTGTAAAATCCAGAAAGGCAGGACAGGCCATGGAGAACTGGGAGCCTTGTTATGCTGATGGGCGGGATGTAAATTGCCAACAGACACTCGGGAGAAGTGTATGGTGTTTCCTGAAACATCTAAAAAACAAAGCAACAGAGCCTAGGGCACTTCCACTTATGGTCCTATAGCTTAGGGAAATTAAAATCAAAAAGACACAGCCACCCCAAAGTTTGGGACGCCTCTGTTTACAAGAACCTCGTTTACCGTACAAGTTCAATATCACAGAAAGTGAAAAATGGATAAAGAACTTGTGGTACTTACGTACAATGCAGTATCACTCAGCAATGAAATCTATGTCATCAGGCCCGTAGCAGCATAATGAGTGGATTCAGGTACGATGATTCTAACTGAAATAAGTCACACAGAAAAAGAAACATCATAAGATATCAGTAATACACGGAATGGAAACTTGGCTACACAGGAACTGAATTACAGAACAGAACAGGGTCTCAAATTTAGAAAACCAACTTATGCTTGCTTAAGGGGAAAGGTGAGTTGGGGTGCTGCATAAAACCAGAGATTGAAATGAGCACAGATAAAGTTCCTTAAGCCAAATATGGAATAGACAAGAGCTACTCCTTGCTCAATGAAATGGACTCAACACCGCATATTAAACGCCTAAGAATGTACCTGACTAGTAAGTATCTTAAAACCTATAGATTGCTATGTCTCCGAAAGAGAATCAAGCATGTGTACAGGGGCATAAACGCAGCAGTGATAGGATTGGAGAGGTTCGGTGAGCAAATGAAGACCCTTTGAAGTCATATTGCATGGTACCCATTCCACGGGTTTCAACTACCCAGGTTTTAGGTATTCTTCCTTCAGCTAAAACATGCATGTGGAACCCAGATTATGATCAACCATGTAAACGGGAGACGTGTTCAAATATGTCTCAGTTTTCCTCCCCTGGTACTCGGGTGCAACATTCCAGATGCTTTACTAACACTCTCCCCACTTGGAGAGTCAGCGCCTTTAACCTCCTGTTTGGCCCAGTTTGCAATTTCTGCGGAAGATGAACAGGAATAGCGAGAACCAATGAGAGGCTAGGTGGAGGTGTCTGGATGGGCAAATTTAACTCTCATTTCCCACCAGGAAGAGGAAATAACCAAAGGCTCAGCGGGCCGTACCGGAACCAGATTAGGGCCTGAAGCCATCCTGCGGTGTTGCGGCCAGCTCAAAAGAAAGCGAGTTGAAGAAAGGAGCTCAGGGGCACTGTAATTCACAAACCTGCAGAGTTATAAATGACAGCTATCGTCCAAAAATAGACTGAAGTAAGGCTGCCAAGAGGACTTGAAAGCGGGGCAGAATTGCAGGAAACCGATTTCAGGAGGTAGACTGGAATTGCATTGAAAGCATAGGAAAAGAGGCAGAACATCCACAATGATGCACTTGGCCAAAAAGGGCGTATGTGTTTTTTCCTGAATATATTCAGGAAAAAACGCATACGCCCTTTTTGGCCAACCAAGCAAGCTTGCAAAGGAAATCTGCACTACAATGAAGTCTCACTTCCCCCCGGTCAAAAGGGCCATCTGAAAAAAGTGTAAAATCCAGAAAGGCAGGACAGGCCATGGAGAACTGGGAGCCTTGTTATGCTGATGGGCGGGATGTAAATTGCCAACAGACACTCGGGAGAAGTGTATGGTGTTTCCTGAAACATCTAAAAAACAAAGCAACAGAGCCTAGGGCACTGCCACTTATGGTCCTATAGCTTAGGGAAATTAAAATCAAAAAGACACAGCCACCCCAAAGTTTGGGACGCCTCTGTTTACAAGAACCTCGTTTACAGTACAAGTTCAACATCGCAGAAAGTGAAAAATGGATAAAGAAGTTGTGGTATTTACTTACAAAGCAATATCACTCAGCAATGAAATCTGTGTCATCAGGCCCTTAGCAGCACAATGAGTGGATTCAGGTATGATGATTCTAACTGAAATAAGTCACACAGAAAAGGAAACATCATAAGATATCAGTAATACACGGAATGTAAACTTGGCTACACAGGAACTGAATTACAGAACAGAACAGGGTCTCAAATTTAGAAAAGCAACTTATGCTTGCTTAAGGGTAAAGGTGAGTTGGGGTGCTGCATAAAACCAGAGATTGAAATGAGCACAGATAAAGTTCCTTAAGTCAAATATGGAATAGACAAGAGCTACTCCTTGCTCAACGAAATGGACTCAACACCGCATATTAAACGCCTAAGAATGTACCTGACTAGTAAGTATCTTAAAACCTATGGATTGCTATGTCTCCGAAAGAGAATCAAGCATGTGTACAGGGGCATAAACGCAGCAGTGATAGGATTGGAGAGGTTCGGTGAGCAAATGAAGACCCTTTGAAGTCATATTGCATGGTACCCATTCCACGGGTTTCAACTACCCAGGTTTAAGGTATTCTTCCTTCAGCTAAAACATGCATGTGGAACCTAGAGTATGATCAACCATGTGATCGGGAGAAGTGTTCAAATATGTCTCAGTTTTCATACCCTGGTACTCGAGTGCAACATTCCAGACACTTTACTAACACTCTCCCGACTTGGAGAGTCAGTCCCTTTAACCTCCTGTTTGGCCCAGTTTGCAATTTCTGCGGAAGATGAACAGGAATAGCGAGAACCAATGAGAGACTAGCTGGAGGTGTCTGGACGGGCAAATTTAACTCTCATTTCCCACCAGGAAGAGGAAATAACCAAAGGCTCAGCGTGCCGTGCCGGAACCAGATTAGGGCCTGAAGCCATCCTGCGGTGTTGCGGCCAGCTCACAAGAAAGCGAGTTGAAGAAAGGAGCTCAGGGGCACTGTAATTCACAAACCTGCAGAGTTATAAATGACAGCTATCGTCCAAAATAGATTGAAGTAAGGCTGCCAAGAGGACTTGAAGGTGGGGCAGAATTGCAGGAAACCGATTTCAGGAGGTAGACTGGAATTGCATTGAAAGCATAGGAAAAGAGGCAGAACGTCCACAATGATGCACTTGGCCAAAAAGGGTGTATGCGTTTTTTCCTGAATATATTCAGGAAAAAACGCATACGCCCTTTTTGGCCAACCAAGCAAGCTTGCAAAGGAAATCTGCACTACAATGAAGTCTCATTCCCCCCGGTCAAAAGGGCCATCTGAAAAAAGTGTAAAATCCAGAAAGGCAGGACAGGCCATGGAGAACTGGGAGCCTTGTTGTGCTGATGGGCGGGATGTAAATTGCCAACAGACACTCGGGAGAAGTGTATGGTGTTTCCTGAAACATCTAAAAAACAAAGCAACAGAGCCTAGGGCACTGCCACTTATGGTCCTATAGCTTAGGGAAATTAAAATCAAAAAGACACAGCCACCCCAAAGTTTGGGACGCCTCTGTTTACAAGAACCTCGTTTACAGTACAAGTTCAACATCGCAGAAAGTGAAAAATGGATAAAGAAGTTGTGGTATTTACTTACAAAGCAATATCACTCAGCAATGAAATCTATGTCATCAGGCCCTTAGCAGCACAATGAGTGGATTCAGGTATGATGATTCTAACTGAAATAAGTCACACAGAAAAAGAAACATCATAAGATATCAGTAATACACGGAATGTATACTTGGCTACACAGGAACTGAATTACAGAACAGAACAGGGTCTCAAATTTAGAAAATCAACTTATGCTTGCTTAAGGGGAAAGGTGAGTTGGGGTGCTGCATAAAACCAGAGATTGAAATGAGCACAGATAAAGTTCCTTAAGCCAAATATGGAATAGACAAGAGCTACCCCTTGCTCAAAGAAATGGACTCAACACCGCATATTAAACGCCTAAGAATGTACCTGACTAGTAATTATCTTAAAACCTATGGATTGCTATGTCTCCGAAAGAGAATCAAGCATGTGTACAGGGGCATAAACGCAGCAGTGATAGGATTGGAGATGTTCGGTGAGCAAATGAAGACCCTTTGAAGTCATATTGCATGGTACCCATTCCACGGGTCTCAACTCTCCAGGTTTAAGGTATTCTTCCTTCAGCTAAAACATGCATGTGGAACCCAGAGTATGATCAACCATGTGATCGGGAGACGTGTTCAAATATGTCTCAGTTTTCGTACCCTGGTACTCGGGTGCAACATTCCAGATGCTTTACTAACACTCTCCCGACTTGGAGAGTCAGTCCCTTTAACCTCCTGTTTGGCCCAGTTTGCAATTTCTGTGGAAGATGAACAGGAATAGCGACAACCAATGAGAGACTAGCTGGAGGTGTCTGGATGGGCAAATTTAACTCTCATTTCCCACCAGGAAGAGGAATTAACCAGAGGCTCAGCGTGCCGTGCCAGAACCAGATTAGGGCCTGAAGACATCCTGCTGTGTTGCGGCCAGGTCACAAGAAAGCGAGTTGAAGAAAGGAGCTCAGGGGCACTGTAATTCACAAACCTGCAGAGTTATAAATGACAGCTATCGTCCAAAAATATACTGAAGTAAGGCTGCCAAGAGGACTTGAAAGCGGGGCAGAATTACGGGAAACTGATTTCAGAAGGTAGACTGGAATTGCATTGAAAGCATAGGAAAAGAGGCAGAACGTCCACAATGATGCACTTGGCCAAAAAGGGTGTATGCGTTTTTTCCTGAATATATTCAGGAAAAAACGCATACGCCCTTTTTGGCCAACCAAGAAAACTTGCAAAGGAAATCTGCACTACAATGAAGTCTCACTTCCCCCCGGTCAAAAGGGCCATCTGAAAAAAGTGTAAAATCCAGAAAGGCAGGACAGGCCATGGAGAACTGGGAGCCTTGTTATGCTGATGGGCGGGATGTAAATTGCCAACAGACACTCAGGAGAAGTGTATGGTGTTTCCTGAAACATCTAAAAAACAAAGCAACAGAGCCTAGGGCACTTCCACTTATGGTCCTATAGCTTAGGGAAATTAAAATCAAAAAGACACAGCCACCCCAAAGTTTGGGACGCCTCCGCTTACAATAACCTCGTTTACCGTACAAGTTCAATATCACAGAAAGTGAAAAATGGATAAAGAACTTGTGGTACTTACGTACAATGCAGTATCACTCAGCAATGAAATCTATGTCATCAGGCCCGTAGCAGCATAATGAGTGGATTCAGGTACGATGATTCTAACTGAAATAAGTCACACAGAAAAAGAAACATCATAAGATATCACTAATACACGGAATGTAAACTTGGCTACACAGGAACTGCATTCCAAAACAGAACAGGGTCTCAAATTTAGAAAACCAACTTATGCTTGCTTAAGGGTAAAGGTGAGTTGGGGTGCTGCATAAAACCAGAGATTGAAATGAGCACAGATAAAGTTCCTTAAGCCAAATATGGAATAGACAAGAGCTACTCCTTGCTCAACGAAATGGACTCAAAACCCCATATTAAATGCCTAAGAATGTACCTGACTAGTAAGTATCTTAAAACCTATGGATTGCTATGTCTCCAAAAGAGAATCAAGCGTGTGTACAGGGGCATAAATGCAGCAGTGATAGGATTGGAGAGGTTCGGTGAGCAAATGAAGACCCTTTGAAGTCATATTGCATGGTACCCATTCCACGGGTCTCAACTCTCCAGGTTTAAGGTATTCTTCCTTCAGCTAAAACATGCATGTGGAACCCAGAGTATGATCAACCATGTGAACGGGAGACGTGTTCAAATATGTCTCAGTTTTCCTACCCTGGTACTCGGGTGCAACACTCCAGACGCTTTACTAACACTCTCCCGACTTGGAGAGTCAGTCCCTTTAACCTCCTGTTTGGCCCAGTTTGCAATTTCTGCGGAAGATGAACAGGAATAGCGAGAACCAATGAGAGGCTAGCTGCAGGTGTCTGGACGGGCAAATTTAACTCTCATTTCCCACCAGGAAGAGGAATTAACCAAAGGCTCAGCATGCCGGGCCGGAACCATATTAGGGCCTGAAGCCATCCTGCGGTGTTGCGGCCAGCTCACAAGAAAGCAAGTTGAAGAAAGGAGCTCAGGGGCACTGTAATTCACAAACCTGCAGAGTTATAAATGACAGCTATCGTCCAAAAATAGACTGAAGTAAGGCTGCCAAGAGGACTTGAAAGCGGGGCAGAATTGCAGGAAACCGATTTCAGGAGGTAGACTGGAATTGCATTGAAAGCATAGGAAAAGAGGCAGAACGTCCACAATGATGCACTTGGCCAAAAAGGGCGTATGCGTTTTTTCCTGAATATATTCAGGAAAAAACGCATACGCCCTTTTTGGCCAACCAAGCAAGCTTGCAAAGGAAATCTGCACTACAATGAAGTCTCACTTCCCCCCGGTCAAAAGGGCCATCTGAAAAAAGTGTAAAATCCAGAAAGGCAGGACAGGCCATGGAGAACTGGGAGCCTTGTTATGCTGATGGGCGGGATGTAAATTGCCAACAGACACTTGGGAGAAGTGTATGGTGTTTACTGAAACATCTAAAAAACAAAGCAACAGAGCCTAGGGCACTGCCACTTATGGTCCTATAGCTTAGGGAAATTAAAATCAAAAAGACACAGCCACCCCAAAGTTTGGGACGCCTCTGATTACAAGAACCTCGTTTAGAGTACAAGTTCAACATCGCAGAAAGTGAAAAATGGATAAAGAAGTTGTGGTATTTACTTACAAAGCAATATCACTCAGCAATGAAATCTATGTCATCAGGCCCTTAGCAGCACAATGAGTGGATTCAGGTATGATGATTCTAACTGAAATAAGTCACACAGAAAAAGAAACATCATAAGATATCAGTAATACACGGAATGTAAACTTGGCTACACAGGAACTGAATTACAGAACAGAACAGGGTCTCAAATTTAGAAAACCAACTTATGCTTGCTTAAGGGTAAAGGTGAGTTGGGGTGCTGCATAAAACCAGAGATTGAAATGAGCACAGATAAAGTTCCTTAAGCCAAATATGGAATAGACAAGAGCTACTCCTTGCTCAACGAAATGGACTCAACACCGCATATTAAACGCCTAAGAATGTACCTGACTAGTAAGTATCTTAAAACCTATGGATTGCTATGTCTCCGAAAGAGAATCAAGCGTGTGTACAGGGGCATAAACGCAGCAGTGATAGGATTGGAGAGGTTCGGTGAGCAAATGAAGACCCTTTGAAGTCATATTGCATGATACCCATTCCACGGGTCTCAACTCTCCAGGTTTAAGGTATTCTTCCTTCAGCTAAAACATGCACGTGGAACCCAAGTATGATCAACCATGTGAACGAGAGACGTGTTCAAATATGTCTCAGTTTTCCTCCCCTGGTACTCGGGTGCAACATTCCAGACGCTTTACTAACACTCTCCCCACTTGGAGAGTCAGCGCCTTTAACCTCCTGTTTGGCCCAGTTTGCAATTTCTGCGGAAGATGAACAGGAATAGCGAGAACCAATGAGAGGCTAGCTGGAGGTGTCTGGACGGGCAAATTTAACTCTCATTTCCCACCAGGAAGAGGAAATAACCAAAGGCTCAGCGTGCCGTGCCGGAACCAGATTAGGGCCTGAAGCCATCCTGCGGTGTTGCGGCCAGCTCAAAAGAAAGCGAGTTGAAGAAAGGAGCTCAGGGGCACTGTAATTCACAAACCTGCAGAGTTATAAATGACAGCTATCGTCCAAAAATAGACTGAAGTAAGGCTGCCAAGAGGACTTGAAAGCGGGGCAGAATTGCAGGAAACCGATTTCAGGAGGTAGACTGGAATTGCATTGAAAGCATAGGAAAAGAGGCAGAACGTCCACAATGATGCACTTGGCCAAAAAGGGCGTATGCGTTTTTTCCTGAATATATTCAGGAAAAAACGCATACGCCCTTTTTGGCCAACCAAGCAAGCTTGCAAAGGAAATCTGCACTACAATGAAGTCTCACTTCCCCCCGGTCAAAAGGGCCATCTGAAAAAAGTGTAAAATGCAGAAAGGCAGGACAGGCCATGGAGAACTGGGAGCCTTGTTATGCTGAAGGGCGGGATGTAAATTGCCAACAACCACTCGGGAGAAGTGTATGGTGTTTCCTGAAACATCTAAAAAACAAAGCAAAAGAGCCTAGGGCACTTCCACTTATGGTCCTATAGCTTAGGGAATTTAAAATCAAAAAGACACAGCCACCCCAAAGTTTGGAGCGGCTCTGTTTACAAGAACCTCGTTTACAGTACAAGTTCAACATCGCAGAAAGTGAAAAATGGATAAAAAAGTTGTGGTATTTACTTACAAAGCAATATCACTCAGCAATGAAATCTGTGTCATCAGGCCCTTAGTAGCACAATGAGTGGATTCAGGTATGATGATTCTAACTGAAATAAGTCACACAGAAAAAGAAACATCATAAGATATCAGTAATACACGGAATGTAAACTTGGCTACACAGGAACTGAATTACAGAACAGAACAGGGTCTCAAATTTAGAAAACCAACTTATGCTTGCTTAAGGGTAAAGGTGAGTTGGGGTACTGCATAAAACCAGAGATTGAAATGAGCACAGATAAAGTTCCTTAAGCCAAATATGGAATAGACAAGAGCTACTCCTTGCTCAAAGAAATGGACTCAACACCGCATATTAAACACCTAAGAATGTACCTGACTAGTAAGTATCTTAAAATCTAGTGATTGCTATGTCTCCGAAAGAGAATCAAGCATGTGTACAGGGGCATAAACGCAGCAGTGATAGGATTGGAGAGGTTCGGTGAGCAAATGAAGACCCTTTGAAGTCATATTGCATGGTACCCATTCCACGGGTTTCAACTACCCAGGTTTTAGGTATTCTTCCTTCAGCTAAAACATGCATGTGGAACCCAGAGTATGATCAACCATGTGAACGGGAGACGTGTTCAAATATGTCTCAGTTTTCCTCCCCTGGTACTCGGGTGCAACATCCCAGACGCTTTACTAACACTCTCCCCACTTGGAGAGTCAGCGCCTTTAACCTCCTGTTTGGCACAGTTTGCAATTTCTGCGGAAGATGAACAGGAATAGCGAGAACCAATGAGAGACTAGCTGGAGGTGTCTGGACGGGCAAATTTAACTCTCATTTCCCACCAGGAAGAGGAAATAACCAAAGGCTCAGTGTGCCGTACCGGAACCAGATTAGGGCCTGAAGCCATCCTGCGGTGTTGCGGCCAGCTCAAAAGAAAGCGAGTTGAAGAAAGGAGCTCAGGGGCACTGTAATTCACAAACCTGCAGAGTTATAAATGACAGCTATCGTCCAAAAATAGACTGAAGTAAGGCTGCCAAGAGGACTTGAAAGCGGGGCAGAATTGCAGGAAACCGATTTCAGGAGGTAGACTGGAATTGCATTGAAAGCATAGGAAAAGAGGCAGAACGTCCACAATGATGCACTTGGCCAAAAAGGGCGTATGCGTTTTTTCCTGAATATATTCAGGAAAAAACGCATACGCCCTTTTTGGCCAACCAAGCAAACTTGCAAAGGAAATCTGCACTACAATGAAGTCTCACTTCCCCCCCGGTCAAAAGGGCCATCTGAAAAAAGTGTAAAATCCAGAAAGGCAGGACAGGCCATGGAGAACTGGGAGCCTTGTTATGCTGATGGGCGGGATGTAAATTGCCAACAAACACTCAGGAGAAGTGTATGGTGTTTCCTGAAACATCTAAAAAACAAAGCAACAGAGCCTAGGGCACTTCCACTTATGGTCCTATAGCTTAGGGAAATTAAAATCAAAAAGACACAGCCACCCCAAAGTTTGGGACGCCTCCGTTTACAAGAACCTCGTTTACCGTACAAGTTCAATATCACAGAAAGTGAAAAATGGATAAAGAACTTGTGGTACTTACGTACAATGCAGTATCACTCAGCAATGAAATCTATGTCATCAGGCCCGTAGCAGCATAATGAGTGGATTCAGGTACGATGATTCTAACTGAAATAAGTCACACAGAAAAAGAAACATCATAAGATATCACTAATACACGGAATGTAAACTTGGCTACACAGGAACTGCATTCCAAAACAGAACAGGGTCTCAAATTTAGAAAACCAACTTATGCTTGCTTAAGGGGAAAGGTGAGTTGGGGTGCTGCATAAAACCAGAGATTGAAATGAGCACAGATAAAGTTCCTTAAGCCAAATATGGAATAGACAAGAGCTACTCCTTGCTCAACGAAATGGACTCAAAACCCCATATTAAACGCCTAAGAATGTACCTGACTAGTAAGTATCTTAAAACCTATGGATTGCTATGTCTCCAAAAGAGAATCAAGCGTGTGTACAGGGGCATAAATGCAGCAGTGATAGGATTGGAGAGGTTCGGTGAGCAAATGAAGACCCTTTGAAGTCATATTGCACGGTACCCATTCCACGGGTCTCAACTCTCCAGGTTTAAGGTATTCTTCCTTCAGCTAAAACATGCATGTGGA